>NC_069500.1:1266062779-1266362779 GCF_027579735.1 Bombina bombina | reverse complement strand
GACCCGGGGAAAAGTATCCTGGACGTGGATAGATGATATTCTGTGATTCATAGTTGCTAGAAGTTATTGAAGAATTAATGGAGGGTGCAATATTTGTTTACAATATATTCTTACTTCACTGTGAGTTATAATTAGTTAACAGGAGTAGCTGCAGGATTCAGTGAGAGAAATATATAGCAATGTTCAGGCTCCAAAGTAAACAGGTAGAAGTTTGATACTTAGATGCAAACTAAGGTTTGTTGTAGGTTCACAGTACATAATGTTTTATAAGGTTGTATGTCAGGGTTAAACACAGCAGCACAAGTGATAAACAGGTTGCAAGTCTTAGGCATTAATTACTGTTTTGTGCATATATATGCAAAACAAGGTTTGTTGCAGGTTCACAGTTCATAATATTATGTAGAGCTGTACATCAGTATAAGCAGAGTAACACAAATGAGACAAGTTGTAAGTCTTAGGCATTAATTACTGTTTTGTGCATTTATATGCAAACCAAGGTTTGTTGTAGGTTCACAGTACATAATGTTTTATAAGGTTGTATGTCAGGGTTAAACACAGCAGCACAAGTGATAAACAGGTTGCAAGTCTTAGGCATTAATTACTGTTTTGTGCATATATATGCAAAACAAGGTTTGTTGCAGGTTCACAGTTCATAATATTATGTAGAGCTGTACATCAGTATAAGCAGAGTAACACAAATGAGACAAGTTGTAAGTCTTAGGCATTAATTACTGTTTTGTGCATTTATATGCAAACCAAGGTTTGTTGCAGGTTCACAGTACATAATGTTTTATAAGGTTGTATGTCAGGGTTAAACACAGCAGCACAAGTGATAAACAGGTTGCAAGTCTTAGGCATTAATTACTGTTTTGTGCATATATATGCAAAACAAGGTTTGTTGCAGGTTCACAGTTCATAATATTATGTAGAGCTGTACATCAGTATAAGCAGAGTAACACAAATGAGACAAGTTGTAAGTCTTAGGCATTAATTACTGTTTTGTGCATTTATATGCAAACCAAGGTTTGTTGCAGGTTCACAGTTCATTAAATTATGTAAAGCTGTATATCAGTATAATCAGAGCAGCACAAGTGATAGACAAGTTACAAGTCTCAGGCATTAATTACTGTTTGATCAAACTAGGTTTGTTGCAGGTTCATTCAGCAATGACAACTAGAAGCACAGAAATAGATATAAAGTTCTGAGTAAGATGATGTTATTGTAATTAGAGAGTAATGGTAAGCAAAAGCATAGTTGATTTATAATAAAGTTCAGAGATTGTTAAGTAGCTGTGTCCAGGAAACAGAATGGAGATATTTTTGATACTTGCGGTTTGATGATATTTAGCATAGGTAAAAGAAATTGCTGTATCTTGGAATAGTTGGTAAGTTCAGGTAAGCCTGATGAAACAGCCTGTGTGCTGAGAAACGCGTCGCTTGTTTTTACTTGTTTTTACTTGTTTTTACTAGTAAATATAACACTTTATTAAAACACACTTGCTCTTGTGCATTTTGTGGACCAATTTATTTTGGCCCAATTTATTGGACACCTGCTGACTGCTTCCTGCGGATACCCTGTCTAAAGTCTGTTGGGTGACTACATTGACCCCATCCTGCTTGAATAGCATCACTGTAGATGCTATATCAAATGTGAGTATATTACTTTAAACACTGTAATATATCCTGGGTCTAAACTGTACTAGGCCATATAGGCACCTCTGTGTCTCTCTATATATCCACTACAGATTACTCCACTTTATCCTAGAGGTCGGTCTGCTGGGTGACTGTGATTGATCCCAGGCTGCTTCTATTGCACTGATTGAAGTGCTCCCTGAATTGTGAGTTTGCATTAGCACGACTAGATCATATACATTGTGTTGAACAAACAATATTGGGCAATGTGGCGCATCTGTCTCTCTCTTGTTTTGTAGATCATCTTTAAGGGATCCTGGCCGGGTTCTTTACAGATTGCTGCCGAAAGACTGTTCTATATCAACTCACTCCTTAGAGGCCCTTCAATTGTATTATTCACATCATTGGAATACTACCAACTGTCTATATTTTGTGTGTAATATTTATATTAATAATTGATTTATAATTTTTAGTTTAATTGATTTGTGATATATATATATTGCTATATTAGGTTGGATATTTGATCACGCTCTAGGGCACCCCCTATTTTTTAGAAGTTCAAGCAGGAAACTGACACAAGCCTCTGTTGTTCAGGATAACACTTCAATGTTAATGCAAAGCACATTAGACCTGAGAAGGCTTAAAAAGAGGCTGAGGTAATCAGGTGCATGAATGATTAATCATGCAGGCAAGCAAGCTGAATGTGAATACTGCCCAAAACCAGCAGTCAGGGAAGGAAGTCTTAAAGGGATAGTGACATTAGGCTGAGATATGTTACAAAAGCTTACTTTAAAATACTATCTAGCTCCTTGTTGAATACAATAGGCATGTAAGATTTCTACTTAACTTAGCATAAATGATTTGATCAGACATTTGTTGTAGATCCTCATTTTTATAACATAATTAACATAAACTATCACCCCCACCTTTGTCCACTGAGAGTATGATAATAGAAGAAGCATTTGTAGGTTGTCCCTTTCCTTCCTAGGGAGATAAAGAAAGTTATTCTCCACAAATTCATTTTCAGTCCAAAAGCAAACACAGATATTCCAAGATTGGTTAACTCTTTGGCCTCTAGTTATCAAGCCGTCAACCGCAAATATGCTGGATTTCCGCAGCGTATTTGTGGCGAGGCTGATTTGCCTTAGTTATCAAGCCCTACTGCATGACAAAAGTAGAATCTAGTGACGTAAGCTTCGATCTGCCGGACTCAGATCGATGCTTACGTCACTACAGATGTTCAGAACACAAGTTCGGCACAATCTGACTACTTTTGGTAGTTATTAAACTACTACCAGGTACGCTCGCCACTATTCCGGGCCAGCGTACCTGGATTTCAATCCGCCACCCTGGAGGCAGCGGATCCCATAGGAATCAATGGGAGTCTGACCATTCGCTGCTGCCCGATATCCCATTGATTCCTATGGGAAACGTCTACACCTAACACCCTAACATGTACCCCGAGTCTAAACACCCCTAATCTGTCCCCCTACCCTTCCACAACTAAATAAAGTTATTACCCCCTAAACCGCCACTCCCGGACCCCGCTGCAACTTACATTATACATATTAACCCATAATCTGCTGCTCCCTACACTGACGCAACTAAATAAAGTTATTACCCCCTAAACCGCCAATCCCGGACCCTGCCGCAACTATAATACACATGTTAACCCCTAAACCGCTGCTCCCTATACTGCTGCCACCTACATAAACTAATTAACCTCTATCCTGCGGATCCCGGACCCCGCCGCAACAAAATAAATTGTTTAACCCTTAAACCGCTGCTCCCGGACCCCGCCACAACTATAATAAATATGTTAACCCCTAAACCGCCGCTCACGGACCCCGCCACCACCTACATAATACCTATTAAGCCCTGTCCTGCCCCCCCTATACCGCCACCACCTATAATACATTTATTAACCCCTATGCTGCCCCCCTACACCACCACCACTATAATAAAATTATTAAGCCCTAAACCTAAGTCTAACACTAACCCTAACACCCCCCTAACTTAAATATTAATTAAATAAATCTAAATAATATTACTCTTATTAAGATAGCTGCAATGTAATTAATAATTACATTGTAGCTATTTTAGGATTTATTTTTATTTTACAGGTAACTTTGTATTTATTTTAACTAGGTACAATAGTTATTAAATAGTTATTAACTATTTAATAACTACCTATCTAAAAGAAATACAAAATTACCTGTAAAATAAATCCTAACCTAAGTTATAAATAAACCTAACACTACACTATCATTAAATTAATTAAATAAATTAGCTACAAATACCTACAATTAAATACAATTAAATAAACTAAACTAAATTACAAAAAAAAAAAATTACAGAAAATAAAAAAATATTACAAGAATTTTAAACTAATTACACCTAATCTAAGCCCCCTAATAAAATAAAATATAAAAAAATAATAAAAGTCCCTACCCTATTCTACATTACAAAGTAATCAGCTCTTTTACCAGCCCTTAAAAGGGTTTTTTGTGGGGCATTGCCCCAAAGTAATCAGCTCTTTTACCTGTAAAAAAAATACAACCTCCCCCAACATTAAAACCCACCACCCACATACCCCTACTCTAACCCACCCAAACCCCCCATTAAAAAAACCTAACACTAACCCCCTGAAGATCTCCCTACCTTAGGTCGTCTTCACCCAGCCAGGCCAAAGTCTTCATCCGATGGGCGGGAAGAGGACATCCAGACCGGCAGAAGTCTTCATCCTATCCGGGCAGAAGAGGACATCCGGACTGGCAGAAGTCTTCATCCTATCCGGGCAGAAGAGGACATCTGGACCGGCAGACATCTTCATCCAAGCGGCATCTTCTATCTTCATCCATCCGACGAGGAGCAGCTCCATCTTCAAGACCTACCTCCGGAATTAAGGTAGGAAAAATCTGATTGGCTGATGCAATCAGCCAATCAGATTGAAGTTCAATCCGATTGGCTGATCCAATGAGCCAATCGGATTGAACTTCAATCTGAATGGCTGATTGAATCAGCCAATCAAATTTTTCCTACCCTAATTCCGATTGGCTGATAGAATCCAATCAGCCAATCGGAATTCGAGGGATGCCATCTTGGATGACGTCAATTAAAGGAACCGCCATTCGTCGTTAGTCCATCGGCCAGGAAGGATGCTCCGCGCCGGAGGTCTTGAAGATGGAGCCGCTCCATGAAGACTTTGGCATGGCTGGGTGAAGACGACTCAAGGTAGGGAGATCTTCAGGGGGTTAGTGTTCTGTTTTTTTAAGGGGGGTTTGGGTGGGTTAGAGTAGGGGTATGTGGGTGGTGATTACTTTGTAATGTAGAATAGAGTAGGGACTTTTATTATTTTAGTTTTTTTTTATTTTATTAGGGGGCTTAGATTAGGTGAAATTAGTTTAAAATTCTTGTAATATTTTTTTATTTTCTGTAATTTAGTGGGTTTTTGTAATTTAGTTTAGTTTATTTAATTGTATTTAATTGTAGGTATTTGTAGCTAATTTATTTAATTAGTTTAATGATAGTGTAGTGTTAGATTTAATTGTAACTTAGGTTAGGATTTATTTCACAGGTTAATAACTATTTAATATCTATTGTACCTAGTTAAAATAAATACAAAGTTACCTGTAAAATAAAAATAAATCCTAAAGGGGGGCGGAGCCAGCTGTCAAAGGAAGCAGACGCATGTAAGTGGAGCTCCTGGGCCTAACAAGATATTAATTGTGTTTATCAGCCCCTAAAACAATACTATTTCACTTTACAAGTGGACTCTCCAACCTATTATAATACCAAAGATTTTAGGAGCATTCGAGTAGATGCCCTTGGCTCTAGAAGCCTTTTAAAAGCTTGGCACGATGGATCATTTCGTCAGAATGGAGACCACGCTACACGGGAGCTGCGCTGAAGTTATTGAATCTGCACATGCCGCCCTTGGACTGAATAAGGCTGGCAATACTCTAGACCAGAGCGGCGATACTGAAACCCCAGCCCCCGTGACCTTACATTGTCCGCCCGACCTCCTGCAGCAGGGTGAACAGTTTGCCCACAGCTTTGGCGAACAGACCTATCGTGACACATACTCACTCACAGTGGAGGTGGAGGAGGACTACCTCGACGGACACCCTGGATCGAGGCTGTCTGGTGAGATACTGTTCCTTGGAATAAAGCGTGCCTCGCCCCCAAATCTACCCACGGCTGCAGGTTGCACAGCATCCACTGACCGTAGCCAAGTCTGGAGCGCTTTTCCCCTGCTCCCTAGTGCTGACACTGCTGTGACTGAGTCTATGCCCAACGCTCCCACTCTCGTACATGCCTTAAGGGACAATCCTGCAGAATGCTCCAGGTTTCCTCTCTCCTATTTCTTGGGCCGTGGTTGTGCTAAGTTTGAAGCCCCTTTATTTTTGAGCCTGATGGTGCGGGAGAGGGCGGGTGTGGGTTAACTTTGTGGTTCATCCGTGAGTCTAAACACTCATTCAGTTGATATCTGGAATTACCCTTGTTATCTGGACACTTACATCTCTAAGGGAACTGTGCCATAAATGGACATTTAAAATGAGAATACTGTGGTCTAGCCTCTGATACAGAAGGAGCAGTTTGAATTGTCCTGCAGCAATGACATTTTGAAAGCTGACTATTTTTTGTCTCTCTTTTTTGTACTCATAAATGGCGAAGGGGGAAAGATATAGTGTATGATGATTTGCCTGTAATATAGCAGGAACAGTCCTGATATACCATATATACCATATTTTAGCGTACGAGTATTAAGACCATGGTTGTCCTAGTGTTCAAGGTTTAACTCATTGTCCTAATGTTTAGTTTAATAGTGCAATCTTTATAGACCATACCAGTCCTAAGTACTAAAGACATGTCGAGACTTTAGTGGCTACCTACCTGTTATATATGCAGGAAAGAGGCAACTGACTTGTGTACACTGTTTTATGTTGGGGTAGACTTCTACTATCTGTCATACTAGCCTGCGGTTGGATATAGGGCCCGTATCCAACTAGCAGGGTTGTTAAAATATGTCACTGTCACAAAAGCTGATCTTTGCCCCTACTCCACACTCTCATAGACGCAGTGGCATTGTAGATACACTTTAGTTTATACTATATGTACGCAGCTATATTTCTCTAATACCAAGCATTATCTTAAAGCCTAGAATGATTTACACAACCTTTAGCTTCCTCGTTAAGATTAGCCCCCCATTATAAGCTCCGTTAGACTGGCTCTCAGACCTAAAAATGCCCAGCGTTATTTGCTTCTGCTCCACAACAACAGCAACTTTGATCCCCCCCACAGTCTATTAATGTCTACATTTAGCGTCATAGATTAACCATCTCTCAATAGCACAGTCTCCCTAGTAAACCCTTTTGACTCTAGATATCAGGGAATTCTTATAACCTATTGCCCTCACAAGCCATCACCTTTTCCCCCTGCAACAGAATGAACCTTCCGGATCAGAAGGGCGACATGTGTGGTTCTTCTTGGTCATACCGCACCCAATCTACTCTCTCAGTATTTACCCTCAATACCATAGTATGGACTTTACCTACATTTTATAGGTCAGCAGGACTGATCAACAACAATACTAATCAGCTAAGTCTATAACCCTTAGACACACCTTGCCTTCTCAGCAGCTCCACTTGCTCTCCTCCTCAACATAACAACATTATCTAATGGATGCCCTATATTTTATACGCTTCCTTTGACTACTAGTCTCTTACCAGATATTATAATAATGTGAAGCATATTCTATCATACCCACCTTATTCAAACGCCCAGCTACTCCTTTGTTAATCCTTACTATTAACAATTATCCTCTAGTCATAGTTTTTAGTCTAAATTTTCATTCGCATTCCAATGACCACCTCCTCCCCTCCCATTTTATAGTGTACCTCCTAGGTAAGGAGGCCTACCTACGCGGTCTTTCTAACCAGTACCGCAACCTACCCCATCTATTTTCTATGTTTCTATGTGTAGCTTTTCACTCTAACATAAAACTGACTCTATTTCTACTACCTTGTCTAGCGAAACTGTTAAGCTTCACTTACAAATTGAGTTACAAGTTTTAAGTTACTTACCCCATCTATTTTCTACGTGTAGCTTTTCACTCTACCATAAAATTGACTCTATTTCTCCTACCTAGTTAAGCGAAACTGTTAAGCTTCACTTACAAATTGAGTTACAAGTTTTAAGTTTAGTATTTTCAATTTAATCACACTACTTATATATTGCAAAAACTTGTTTTGCTGTGTTATAAAAAAAAAAAAATAATAATAAGGAAGACACATGAAGACCATTCGCTATTTACATATTGTGAAAGATATGCCATAACTACTGTTCATATTTAACTTACTTTGAGAATTTTGAATGCATTTCATTGGCAAGCTTGTGTATTATAAACATTCCTACAGATCTAGCATATGTATAATTTTACATTCCTGCATATTCTCATGTTTATATGGCTTCGCGATAATATGCATGTAACCTTATTGTTTTTTTCTTTGTCTTCAATAAAAAGATTAGTTTTAAAAAAAAAAAAAAATCCTAAAATAGCTACAATGTAATTATTAATTACATTGCAGCTATCTTAGGGTTTATTTTACAGGTAAGTATTTAGTTTTAAATAGGAATAATTTATTTAATTATAGTGTAAAATACAGTAGATGGATCTGGACTTATACCTCAAATAACTCGAGGCCAACTCCAAAGTATACTGTGATCTCTCAAACACAGTTAGAAATTAATAAATAAACAAAAAAGGATAGGAGTGGCGCACTAGGCTGAGTTATAAATAAAATAAAATATGCAAGTATCCAATATATGTAGTATTACTTAAAAAGTGTCACTTCTTATAAGAGGTCATGAAAAAACACTAAAATTATTGATCCAGTTAATTAAATCAGAATCTCATAAAATATATTAAATAAATTAATAAGAGTGCTAGTTAATATAGTTCAAATAAAATATTTATTCTCACAAAGAGGCAAATGCATTCATTCAAGTAAAATATAAAATGAAAATAAAAATAAAATATTAACTTAGTCAAAAAAATGAAAAAAGAATGAAAAAAGATGTGGCCACATCTAGTAACTAATCATATATATATAATCCTAAAAGACGGTATTTATAATAACCAAGTTATGCATATAGAAAATTCTAATTGTAAAGATGACTGCTGCGGGCTTGTAAAGGACTGGATGGTGATTTATTATTATCCAGCAAGGTCTGTTTCCTTAGAGTAAGTCTGTGCAAATGTCTGTTTGATTCGATATAGCAAACACTTGTGATGATAAGTAAAGAGGTTAGCTGTAGTCCAAGTATATAATTTGGATCGCCAAATGTCACTAAGTTAGTGTCCTATAATGCTGATGAGTTCCTAAAAACTAAACAAATGCTGACCGGTCAGTCAAATAGATGTTCCCATTTAAGTGTAAGAGCTTGCACGTACCTAACAGACTTTGTGGCTGTAAGCGGCTCCGGTGCTGTGTAGATGCTTTCCCTGGGCAATCAGCTGTGAGCACTACACGCCGAGTATCGGTTCACTCCTAAGCGTGGCTTCAGCGTCTTCACTGTCAGCGTGTACGTGTTCTTCGTCACCTGACTCAAGTGACCAATCCGGATCCTTGGAAAACGTACCAAATTCAAATAGTTCACTGATAATCTCAGAATCCAATATCAAGTGGTTCATAGGTTGTAAGTCATTCTACGCGTTTCAGCACAGCGTGCCTTTATCAAGATGACTTACAAGTGGTCTAATGCTTCCTTTTATAGGCTCAAATCTTGTAACACCTTTTTTAACTCTATAGTGTCCATTGTAACATGCTCTATTTTAAGCAGCAGTACAAAGTTTCTATTAGTAGTATTTACTTGGCATTCGGTATATGAGAGTACAAGGGTATTGCACAGAGGATCACATGAATTATATATATAAAAGACATACATTAAAAATACATATATACACAAAAATATATCCATATATGCACCTCTAAAAGCATATATATAAAGAGAATCAAAAAATAATAATAATAAATTTCCTCTGATTATTTATAAATTAAATTTAAATTTGATTTTTATTAAATAATTAAAATTTGATTTAAGATTAAATATATAAAATTACCAAACTAATGAATAAAGGGTAAATGATTCTAAAATTGATGATAAAAAATAGTGATTAAAAAACTGATTAGGAAGGTTTTAATAAATGTTCATAGAATCTAGATATAAATATTTGATGTAGATATAAAAATGTAGAATATCATGTATATAATATATATATAAAATGTATTATAATAAATATAGGGATAAACAATATTACTAACTGATGAATAAATTAGTTAAAAGGATTAAGGTCAAGTTCAGCATTTAGCCCTCCTGGGGTCAGAGTACTAAAATTAAAAATCAGTTAAGCTTCAGTAAATAGGAGCTGTTTAAGTGTATTTCCTCCTCTTTGGAGTTTAATCTTTTTAACCCCCCAGTATAAAAATCCTTCAGTTTTTTGTTCATGGAAGTCTTTAAAATGCTTTGAAAGTAAGTGGTCCTCATAGCCCCATTCAATATTTAAAAGATGTTGTCTTATCCTGTCTCTTACTGGCCTGCTTGGCTGTCCAAAGTATTGTTTCTTACACGGACACTGTATCATGTATACAACATTCCTATCCGAACATCTAATAATTTCCCTAATTTTAACTTTATGATCTGAATTGAAGAACAATTCTTCCTTAATCTTAGAAACTGTCCTTTAGGGACATTCAATTTATGGAAGATTTAAATAATAATGGTTGGGGAATCACTTTCACATATGATTTTAATGTTAGGACTATAGATTATATCTACATCAAATATTTATATCTAGATTCTATGAACATTTATTAAAACCTTCCTTATCAGTTTTTTAATCACTATTTTTTATCATCAATTTTAGAATCATTTACCCTTTATTCATTAGTTTGGTAATTTTATATATTTAATCTTAAATCAAATTTTAATTATTTAATAAAAATCAAATTTAAATTTAATTTATAAATAATCAGAGGAAATTTATTATTATTATTTTTTGATTCTCTTTATATATATGCTTTTAGAGGTGCATATATGGATATATTTTTGTGTATATATGTATTTTTAATGTATGTCTTTTATATATATAATTCATGTGATCCTCTGTGCAATACCCTTGTACTCTCATATACCGAATGCCAAGTAAATACTACTAATAGAAACTTTGTACTGCTGCTTAAAATAGAGCATGTTACAATGGACACTATAGAGTTAAAAAAGGTGTTACAAGATTTGAGCCTATAAAAGGAAGCATTAGACCACTTGTAAGTCATCTTGATAAAGGCACGCTGTGCTGAAACGCGTAGAATGACTTACAACCTGTGAACCACTTGATATTGGATTCTGAGATTATCAGTGAACTATTTGAATTTGGTACGTTTTCCAAGGATCCGGATTGGTCACTTGAGTCAGGTGACGAAGAACACGTACACGCTGACAGTGAAGACGCTGAAGCCACGCTTAGGAGTGAACCGATACTCGGCGTGTAGTGCTCACAGCTGATTGCCCAGGAAAAGCATCTACACAGCACCGGAGCCGCTTACAGCCACAAAGTCTGTTAGGTACGTGCAAGCTCTTACACTTAAATGGGAACATCTATTTGACTGACCGGTCAGCATTTGTTTAGTTTTTAGGAACTCATCAGCATTATAGGACACTAACTTAGTGACATTTGGCGATCCGAATTATATACTTGGACTACAGCTAACCTCTTTACTTATCATCACAAGTGTTTGCTATATCGAATCAAACAGACATTTGCACAGACTTACTCTAAGGAAACAGACCTTGCTGGATAATAATAAATCACCATCCAGTCCTTTACAAGCCCGCAGCAGTCATCTTTACAATTAGAATTTTCTATATGCATAACTTGGTTATTATAAATACCGTCTTTTAGGATTATATATATATGATTAGTTACTAGATGTGGCCACATCTTTTTTCATTCTTTTTTCATTTTTTTGACTAAGTTAATATTTTATTTTTATTTTCATTTTATATTTTACTTGAATGAATGCATTTGCCTCTTTGTGAGAATAAATATTTTATTTGAACTATATTAACTAGCACTCTTATTAATTTATTTAATATATTTTATGAGATTCTGATTTAATTAACTGGATCATTAATTTTAGTGTTTTTTCATGACCTCTTATAAGAAGTGACACTTTTTAAGTAATACTACATATATTGGATACTTGCATATTTTATTTTATTTAAAACTCAGCCTAGTGCGCCACTCCTATCCTTTTTTGTTTATTTAATTATAGTGTAGTGTTAGGTGTAATTGTAACGTAGGTTAGTTTTTATTTTACAGGTAAATTTGTCTTTATTTTAACTAGGTAGCTATTAAATAGCTATTGTTCCTAGTTAAAATAAATACAAAGTTGCCTGTAAAATAAAAATAAATCCTAAAATAGCTACAATGTAAGTATTAGTTATATTGTAGCTAACCTACGCCTAGATTTAGAGTTCTGCGGCCAAAGGGGTGCGTTAGCTACGCGTGCTTTTTTTCGCACGCACCTTTTAAATACCGCTGGTATTTAGAGTTCACAGAATGGCTGGGTTTTCAGTGCATTAGGCTCCAAAAAGGGAGCGTAGAGCATAATTTAACACCACTGCAACTCTAGATACCAGTGGTGCTTATCGAAGCGGCCAGCTTCAAAAACGTGCTCGTGCACGATTCGCCCATAGAAAACAATGGGGCCATTTGAGCTGAAAAAAAAACCTAACACCTGCAAAAAAGCCGCGTTCAGCTCCTAACGCAGCCCCATTGTTTTCTATGGGGAAACACTTCCTACGTCTGCACCTAACACTCTAACATGTACCCCGAGTCTAAACACCCCTAACCTTACACTTATTAACCCCTAATCTGCCGCCCCCGCTATCGCTGACCCCTGCATATTATTTTTAACCCCTAATCTGCCGCTCCGTAAACCGTCGCTACTTACATTATCCCTATGTACCCCTAATCTGCTGCCCCTAACACCGCCGACCCCTATATTATATTAATTAACCCCTAATCTGCCCCCCACAACGTCGCCTCCACCTGCCTACACTTATTAACCCCTAATCTGTCGACCGGACCGCGCCGCTATTATAATAAAGTTATTAACCCCTAATCCGCCTCACTCCCGCCTCAATAACCCTATAAGAAATAGTATTAACCCCTAATCTGCCCTCCCTAACATCGCCTACACCTAACTTCAAACATTAACCCCTAATCTGCCGACTGGAGCTCACCGCTATTCTAATAAATGTATTAACCCCTAAAGCTAATTCTAAACCTAACCCTAACACCCCCCTAAGTTAAATATAATTTTTATCTAACGAAATAAATTAAGTATTATTAAATAACTTATTCCTATTTAAAGCTAAATACTTACCTGTAAAATAAATCCTAATATAGCTACAATATAAATTATAATTATATTGTAGCTATTTTAGGATTAATATTTATTTTACAGGCAACTTTGTATTTATTTTAACCAGGTACAATAGCTATTAAATAGTTAAGAACTATTTAATAGCTAAAATAGTTAAAATAATTACAAAATTACCTGTAAAATAAATCCTAACCTAAGTTACAATTAAACCTAACACTACACTATCAATAAATTAATTAAATACAATACCTACAATTATCTACAATTAAACCTAACACTACACTATCAATAAATTATTTAAATACAATACCTACAAATAAATACAATGAAATAAACTAACTAAAGTACAAAAAATAAAAAAGAACTAAGTTACAAAAAATAAAAAAATATTTACAAACATTAGAAAAATATTACAACAATTTTAAACTAATTACACCTACTCTAAGCCCCCTAATAAAATAACAAAGCCCCCCAAAATAAAAAAATGCCCTACCCTATTCTAAATTAAAAAAGTTCAAAGCTCTTTTACCTTACCAGCCCTGAACAGGGCCCTTTGCGGGGCATGCCCCAAATAATTCAGCTCTTTTGCCTGTAAAAAAACACATACAATACCCCCCCCCAACATTACAACCCACCACCCACATACCCCTAAGCACTAAGCCCCTGAAGATCTTCCTACCTTATCTTCACCATACCAGGTTCACCGATCGGTCCTCGGAAGTCTTGATCCAAGCCTCGGAAGTGTTGATCCAAGCCCAAGCGGGGGGCTGAAGAGTGACGTCCATCCTCGGGCTGAAGTCTTGATCCAAGCGGCGGCTGAAGAACTCCATCATCGGGCTGAAGTCGGAAGTCCATCATCGGGATAAAGTCTTCTATCAAGCAGCATCTTCAATCTTCTTTCTTCTGGAGCGGAGCAGAGCCATCTTCTTCCAAGCCGACGCGGAACATCCTCTTCAACCGACGCCTACTTGCCGAATGACGGTTCCTTTAAATGACGTCATCCAAGATGGCATCCCTCGAATTCCGATTGGCTGATAGGATTCTATCAGCCAATCGGAATTAAGGTAGGAATATTCTGATTGGCTGATGGAATCAGCCAATCAGAATCAAGTTCAATCCGATTGGCTGATCCAATCAGCCAATCAGATTGAGCTCGCATTCTATTGGCTGATCGGAACAGCCAATAGAATGCGAGCTCAATCTGATTGGCTGATTCCTTCAGCCAATCAGAATTCTCCTACCTTAATTCCGATTGGCTGATAGAATTCTATCAGCCAATCAGGATTTTAAAGGACACCATCTTGGATGACGTCATTTAAAGGAACCGTCATTCGGCGAGTAGGCGTCGGTTGAAGAGGATGTTCCGCGTCGGCTTGGAAGAAGATGGCTCCGCTCCGTCCAGAAGAAAGAAGATTGAAGATGCGGCTTGATAGAAGACTTCATCCTGATGATGGACTTCCGACTTCAGCCCGATGATGGATTTCTTCAGCCGCCGCTTGGATCCAGACTTCAGCCCGAGGATGGCCGTCACTCTTCAGCCCCCCGCTTGGGCTTGGATCAAGACATCGGAGGCTCTTCTGGACAGATCGGGACCTGGTGAGGTGAAGATAAGATAGAAAGATCTTCAGGGGCTTAGTGTTAGGTTTATTTAAGGGGGGTTTGGGTTAGATTAGGGGTATGTGGGTGGTGGGTTGTAATGTTGGGGGGGGGGTATTGTATGTGTTTTTTTTACAGGCAAAAGAGCTGAATTCTTTGGGGCATGCCCCGCAAAGGGCCCTGTTCAGGGCTGGTAAGGTAAAAGAGCTTTGAACTTTTTAAATTTAGAATAGGGTAGGGCATTTTTTTATTTTGGGGGGCTTTGTTATTTTATTAGGGGGCTTAGAGTAGGTGTAATTAGTTTAAAATTGTTGTAATATTTTTCTAATGTTTGTAACTTAGTTCTTTTTTATTTTTTGTACTTTAGTTAGTTTTTTTCATTGTATTTATTTGTAGATATTTTATTTAAATAATTTATTGATAGTGTAGTGTTAGGTTTAATTGTAGATAATTGTAGATATTGTATTTAAATAATTTATTGATAGTGTAGTGTTAGGTTTAATTGTAGATAATTGTAGATATTGTATTTAATTAATTTATTGATAGTGTAGTGTTAGGTTTAATTGTAACTTAGGTTAGGATTTATTTTACAGGTAATTTTGTAATTATTTTAACTATTTTAGCTATTAAATAGTTCTTAACTATTTAATAGCTATTGTACCTGGTTAAAATAAATACAAATTTAGATAAAGAAAGTGTATATCCTGCGCAAAGAACAGATGGGGAAAGGGGATGGGGGATGCCTCTAGCTCTCCTCGATGGGTAACCTAGCGTGCCCAATGTATAAAAGATATATGCAAGGTAGAGGTGAGCGCCAAAAGAAGGCTGAGGCTAGGGTAGGGAACGCCAAAAATAGGCTATAATGTACTGATAAAATGTAAAATTAAGAATTATTTATTCTATTCAATAATTATATTAAAAAAGCATTAAAAAAACAATATACACTTGTTAGTTTTTCATGGATCCATGTTACAAAATAGGGTAAAAAACAGTACAATATGATATTAAAAACAATATATAAATGATGATAAAGTCAGTGGCTGATGATATAGTCTTTTATACTGGGTGTTTGTTATGTGATTAACACCTTTATTGAGTCCAGTCAGTATAATATGCTCCTGGTAAGTGGTATAGGGTTAATTGTAATCCAATACTGTGCAGGAAAAAAATCGAGATTTAGGTGCGATCAGTGTCCAATACAGCAATTTGGAAAAAAGTGGTAAAAAATGTGTGTTCACTCTATGTGAAAAAAATGATGAAAGAAAATGATGAGATCCCTCCAAAAAATAGTGTTATCAAAAATGAAAAAAGGTGAAAAAAGAAAAAAGAATAAAAAAGAATAAAAAAGAATAAAAAATGGTGTCAATTTTGAAATCCAAAGTGATGTTGGTGATGTCAGTGCAAATCAATCAATCAGTGGTTCAGTGTTGATACGATATTTATGACATTAAAAATATGCAAAAAAGGAAAAATCCTGAAAAAAAAAGAAAACAAACAATACTCTAATATATGCAATCTGTACAATAGATATATCAGTAATATGCTTACTCAGATCTGTCGACGCGTTTCGGCCATATACCTCTGGCCTTTATCAAGACTAATGAAATGAGTAAGCTCACAAAATTTATAAGAGTTATGGTTGATGTTTTGGCGCCAAACAATAGTAAGCCACGCCCCCTTCCTGTTTGGTAGCATTGTGGGTATGGGCGAAAGAATTTATTTTGCTTGTGTTATTAAGGTCATTGTTATGTTTTTAGAACATATGTAGTTATAGATTTTCTTTCTAGTATGTATAGCTAGTCCGTGTGTGTCCTAATGTGAATTTGTTTGTTCGTTCATATACTTCCGGTTTCGCTAGTAAATCTAGCCCTTACTTCCGGTTTAGCCCTTACTTCCGGTTTCGCTGCCCTGTATGACGTTTTAGTCCTGGATATTCATATTGATTCTTATGCTAGTGTGTGAGTAATTTTGTTGTGACTTTTCTTAGCAGTCTATTTTTATGGGCTCTATTCTTTCTCTCTAATTTCTAAGTCCTGCATGTGTTTCTTTTATTTACCAGTTATCGCTTCTGGTTACCATTTCCGGTTTAGGTTTGTATCGCTGCATGTGTTGTTTTTGTTTACCATTTTCTTACTTCCGGTTACCTATTTCCGGTTCAGGTTTATGTCGCTACTAGGTGCTGACATTTCTGACAGTAAAAGCCGACATAATATGATGACTGTGCAAATGGGGCAAATCTAAACATGTATGTTGGAAAGGAATAAATGCAATAGGATTCGAATGTGCAATTATGCTGTGTGATAAGTCAGATCGTTATTCTAGACTAAATCTTCAAACAATCTAAAAGTGATTTAAAGTGAAGGTGTACAGACACAATGAAAAGCTATGATCTAAATGCAATAGACTATATAAAATATACTATATAAAATATGAATATACATGGCTAATAAAACTATTGAATATACACTTAAGACTATACACTTATTAATAAAATCTCTTGGATATATACTTAAGAACATACACTAATTTATAAAATCTAAATAAATATAATAACATATAAAATGCTGATGTTTTTAAAGGATGCATATGTTATTTGAATAAAATGTATAAAAAATTCATAAAAGTCGTATAAGGGGCGGAGGGACAACGCAGAGAAAGTACACTAAAAGTAGGTTGTAAAATGACATCAAATGTTGGTAAAAGATGAATAAAACCAGATTGGATGAAACAGGATAATGAGAAACATATGACTGCAATGGCTGATCACTGAGAATGAATAAACTCATGATTAGTGTCGTTTAGTCCTGAATAGGGGACTATATGTTTATATGTGGGACACTATAATGGATAAAAGGGGGAGGGTAATGTGGTGGATTCTTGTGGCGGATAGTTGCTAAGAGTGCTAAGCTGATCAAAGCTTAGCTTTATTTCGTGAAACTGAACAGATGAGATAAGTCCTCCTTATTATTTAGGCCCTTAGGATATAGACAATTCAGGGAAAATATCCATTTGGACTCTTGTAGGAGTAGTTTCTGCTCATGGTTTCCTCCTCTCCAGTTTTTTCTCACTATCTCTATTCCACAAAATCTCATTTCCCTAACATTTCCTCCATGTTTAGTAAATGTTTAATAAACATTTCACTACTAAACATGGAGGAAATGTTAGGGAAATGAGATTTTGTGGAATAGAGATAGTGAGAAAAAACTGGAGAGGAGGAAACCATGAGCAGAAACTACTCCTACAAGAGTCCAAATGGATATTTTCCCTGAATTGTCTATATCCTAAGGGCCTAAATAATAAGGAGGACTTATCTCATCTGTTCAGTTTCACGAAATAAAGCTAAGCTTTGATCAGCTTAGCACTCTTAGCAACTATCCGCCACAAGAATCCACCACATTACCCTCCCCCTTTTATCCATTATAGTGTCCCACATATAAACATATAGTCCCCTATTCAGGACTAAACGACACTAATCATGAGTTTATTCATTCTCAGTGATCAGCCATTGCAGTCATATGTTTCTCATTATCCTGTTTCATCCAATCTGGTTTTATTCATCTTTTACCAACATTTGATGTCATTTTACAACCTACTTTTAATGTACTTTCTCTGCGTTGTCCCTCCCCCCCTTATACGACTTTTATGAATTTTTTATACATTTTATTCAAATAACATATGCATCCTTTAAAAACATCAGCATTTTATATGTTATTATATTTATTTAGATTTTATAAATTAGTGTATGTTCTTAAGTATATATCCAAGAGATTTTATTAATAAGTGTATAGTCTTAAGTGTATATTCAATAGTTTTATTAGCCATGTATATTCATATTTTATATAGTATATTTTATATAGTCTATTGCATTTAGATCATAGCTTTTCATTGTGTCTGTACACCTTCACTTTAAATCACTTTTAGATTGTTTGAAGATTTAGTCTAGAATAACGATCTGACTTATCACACAGCATAATTGCACATTCGAATCCTATTGCATTTATTCCTTTCCAACATACATGTTTAGATTTGCCCCATTTGCACAGTCATCATATTATGTCGGCTTTTACTGTCAGAAATGTCAGCACCTAGTAGCGACATAAACCGGAACCGGAAATAGGTAACCGGAAGTAAGAAAATGGTAAACAAAAACAACACATGCAGCGATACAAACCTAAACCGGAAATGGTAACCGGAAGCAATAACTGGTAAATAAAAGAAACACATGCAGGACTTAGAAATTAGAGAGAAAGAATAGAGCCCATAAAAATAGACTGCTAAGAAAAGTCACAACAAAATTACTCACACACTAGCATAAGAATCAATATGAATATCCAGGACTAAAACGTCATACAGGGCAGCGAAACCGGAAGTAAGGGCTAAACCGGAAGTAAGGGCTAGATTTACTAGCGAAACCGGAAGTATATGAACGAACAAACAAATTCACATTAGGACATACACGGACTAGCTATACATACTAGAAAGAAAATCTATAACTACATATGTTCTAAAAACATAACAATGACCTTAATAACACAAGCAAAATAAATTCTTTCGCCCATACCCACAATGCTACCAAACAGGAAGGGGGCGTGGCTTAGTATTGTTTGGTGCCAAAACATCAACCATAACTCTTATAAATTTTGTGAGCTTACTCATTTCATTAGTCTTGATAAAGGCCAGAGGTATATGGCCGAAACGCGTCGACAGATCTGAGTAAGCATATTACTGATATATCCATTGTACAGATTGCATATATTAGAGTATTGTTTGTTTTCTTTTTTTTCAGGATTTTTCCTTTTTTGCATATTTTTAATGTCATAAATATCGTATCAACACTGAACCACTGATTGATTGATTTGCACTGACATCACCAACATCACTTTGGATTTCAAAATTGACACCATTTTTTATTCTTTTTTATTCTTTTTTATTCTTTTTTCTTTTTTCACCTTTTTTCATTTTTGATAACACTATTTTTTGGAGGGATCTCATCATTTTCTTTCATCATTTTTTTCACATAGAGTGAACACACATTTTTTACCACTTTTTTCCAAATTGCTGTATTGGACACTGATCGCACCTAAATCTCGATTTTTTTTCCTGCACAGTATTGGATTACAATTAACCCTATACCACTTACCAGGAGCATATTATACTGACTGGACTCAATAAAGGTGTTAATCACATAACAAACACCCAGTATAAAAGACTATATCATCAGCCACTGACTTTATCATCATTTATATATTGTTTTTAATATCATATTGTACTGTTTTTTACCCTATTTTGTAACATGGATCCATGAAAAACTAACAAGTGTATATTGTTTTTTTAATGCTTTTTTAATATAATTATTGAATGGAATAAATAATTCTTAATTTTACATTTTATCAGTACATTATAGCCTATTTTTGGCGTTCCCTACCCTAGCCTCAGCCTTCTTTTGGCGCTCACCTCTACCTTGCATAAAATAAATACAAAGTTGCCTGTAAAATAAATATTAATCCTAAAATAGCTATAATATAATTATAATTTATATTGTAGCTATATTAGGGTTTATTTTACAGGTAAGTATTTAGATTTAAATAGGAATAATTTATTTAATAAGAGTTAATTTATTTCGTTAGAATAAAATTATATTTAACTTAGGGGGGTGTTAGGGTTAGGGTTAAAATTAGCTTTAGGGGTTAAAAAATGTATTAGAGTAGCGGTGAGCTCCGATCGGCAGATTAGGGGTTAATACTTGAAGTTAGGTGTCGGCGATGTTAGGGAGGGCAGATTAGTGGTTAATACTATTTATTATAGGGTTATTGAGGCGGGAGTGAGGCGGATTAGGGGTTAATAACTTTATTATAATAGCGGTGCGGTCCGCCCGTCAGATTAGGGGTTAATAAGTGTAGGCAGGTGGAGGCGACATTGTGGGGGGCAGATTAGGGGTTAATAAATATAATATAGGGGTCGGCGGTGTTAGGGGCAGCAGATTAGGGGTACATAGCTATAATGTAGCTGGCGGCGGCGTGCGGACGGCAGATTAGGGGTTAATAAGTGTAGGCAGGTGGAGGCGATGTTGTGGGGGCAGATTAGGGGTTAATAAATATAATATAGGGGTCGGCGGTGTTAGGGGCAGCAGATTAGGGGTACATAGGGATAACGTAGTTGGCGGCAGTGTACGGAGCGGAAGATTAGGGATTAAACATTTTTTATAGAGTGGCGGCGATGTGGGGGGGCCTCGGTTTAGGGGTACATAGGTAATTTATGGGTGTTAGTGTACTTTAGAGCACAGTAGTTAAGAGCTTTATAAACCGGCGTTAGCCCAGAAAGCTCTTAACTACTGACTTTTTTCTGCGGCTGGAGTTTTGTCGTTAGATTTCTAACGCTCACTTCAGCCACGACTCTAAATACCGGAGTTAGAAAGATCCCATTGAAAAGATAGGATACGCAAATGGCGTAGGGGGATCTGCGGTATGGAAAAGTCGCGGCTGCAAAGTGAGCGTTAGACCCTTTCCTGACTGACTCCAAATACCGGCGGTAGCCTAAAACCAGCGTTAGGAGCCTCTAACGCTGGTTTTGACGGCTACCGCCCAACTCTAAATCTAGGCCCTAGGGTTTATTTTATAGGTAAGTATTTAGTTTTAAATAGGATTAATTTAGTTAATAAGAGTAATATTATTTAGATTTATTTAATTAATATTTAGGTTAGGGGGGTGTTAGGGTTAGTGTTAGACTTAGGTTTAGGGGTTAATAATTTTATTATAGTTGCGGCGGTGTAGGGGGGGGCAGGATAGGGGTTAATAAATTTATTATAGGTGGCGGCGGTATAGGGGGAGCAGGATAGTGGTTAATAGGTATTATGTAGGTGGCGGCGGGGTCCGGGAGCGGCGGTTTAGGGGTTAACATATTTATTATAGTTGCGGCGGGGTCCGAGAGCGGCGGTTTAGGGGTTAAACAATTTATTTAGTTGCGGCGGGGTCTGGGATCGGCAGGATAGGGGTTAATAAGTTTATGTAGGTGGCGGCGGTGTAGGGGGCATCAGATTAGGGGTTAATAGGTATAATGTAGGTGGCGGAGGGGTCCGGGGGCGGCGGTTTAGGGATTAATATATTTATTATAGTTGCGGCGGGGTCTAGGAGCGGCGCTTTAGGGGATTATAACTTTATTTAGTTGTGGGGGGCTCCGGGGGCACTGATATAGGGGGTAGAACAGTACAGTATAGTGTGAGTGCTTAGTGACAGGGGTATCAATAAAGCTGTAAAAAAGCAGAAGAGCAGTGAGATTGATGAGTGCTAACTATCACAGTCTGCTGCTCATCGCCCCGTACTTGGTACGCGGCTTTTTGACAGATTTATTGATAACTTTGGCGAGCGTATTCAGGTCCGCGGCGGAGATGTGAGGCGAGCTTAGGCGAGCGTATTGGGCCGGCGAATGCAGGTAAGTAGACGGCTTCATAACTAGAGGCCTTTGTGTTTTCACAGCCACCACAGTGCTAACATTTAATATGCAAAACCATTCTCCAAGAAAGCACTCACTGAATATTTTTCCATAAAACTTAACATTTATTCCTTCAAATTTAAAATATTATAATAGTATAGGCATCATGTTTCAATGCCGCAAATCTTTCTCAAATGTCATACCGATTGGTTGTTACCAGGTAAGATTACAAACACACGCAAATACTTTTTTACATAGTTTGCAATGCATGGCTGTAAGTCTTACCACTTATCACTTTACTTACACTATTATGAACATTTGATACTTATCACATAGAACACATATCACAAGAACAAGCCATACCTTATTTCATACTTGACTTGAAGCCTTTACAAGAGTCCATCTGTAATATAATTGTATAATTCTATTAACTGCCTTAGATATGCAGGAAATGGTAATGTTCCTATGCTTTGAATAAAGAATAATTTGTAAAACATCAATATCAAGGAATAAGAAATAACTCCCATTAAGCGCTGTTATTCTGTGCATAGTGGGGATATCTATTAAGCTATGGAAAACAGATATTGCTACAGATACATTTTTTGTCTTTCAAAAATGTCCAATTTACATTTACAAATGTATTAATTTAATGTATTTTTTTTTTTATAATTGTATCAAGCAATTCTTGCATGTAAATAGTTATGTATTTGTTGTTTATTTATCTATTAAAATGAATTTGTGAATTGAATTAAACAGACCATTTCAATTAGGGAGACATTTATTTTGGAAAGAAATAGTAAGAAAATTAATAACTAGGCAAATGTGCCAAAATATTTCATCATGACATTCATTCAGGAAGCATATCTCATTAATGATATATTTTGCTTCAAAACTGCAGTACCCTTAGCCTGTTGAAGCAATTACACTATGAATATTGATCCTTCGTGATTTTTTTTTTTTATCAAGTAGGCTATGTAATACTTTAAAACATGTTTTTATTTTTATTGAGGTAAATAGACATACAGTTACAAGTCAATTACAAATATATGTATACATACGATAATGCACAAAATCAAATCAGGTATAGCATATCCTTTAGTAACACAAATACAATCAGTATATCACAAGGTCAAATGAAAATGCTTAACTTATAGACTAAACAGTGGAAGAAATGTATAGTTTACTTGAATGATAATAAAAGTAGTATTACATTTTTATCATAAATATCCCCAACAAATAATATCCTGAAAAGTTAGTGGAAAATTCCCCAAAATGTAACAAAGTGGCCACTCTTGGACCACCTAATAGGCTGATATTGAATAAAGGGGGAAAGAAAAAGGGCCATTCGTTGGCACAAACTCTATATACTAATGGTAATAATGATTAAGAATATCAAGTCCCTGATGTTCGAAAGTGCAACAAGGCCGCTAAACATTCCAAGTGATCCACCACTATGTTGAGTGTGCTTGTGGGAATATTCCAAGCTCTCGACATAGCAGCATTGCTGAAAGGCATTTACTATACATGCCAGTGGTAGGCAATGCTGGCTTAAGCAGCACCCAGCATCACAGACCATATTGGCAGTGTATAGTAAATGATCCCTGGAATATAACTGCTTTCTGCCTAATCGCTACTCCTAATACCCCTAAACCGAAGTACCCCATGATCGAACACTAACACTACACTAATAAATATCTAAACTGCCACATACCCAGCACAAGTTGCTATTAGGGGCATATTTATCAAGCTCCGTATGGAGCTTGATGCCCCGTGTTTCCAGGGAGCCTTCAGGTTCACCGGAAACAGAAGTTGTGTGTCTAAAGACCGCTGCTCCATAAGCTGTCCACCTGCTCTGAGGTGGCGGACAGAAATCGACAGAAATCAACCCGATCAAATATGATCGAGTTGATTGACACCCCCTGCTAGCGGCCACAAATCTGCAGGGGGTGGCATTGCACCAGCAGTTCACAAGAACAGCATTTGCTGACTGAATTTATTGATCTACAGCAGACATGATCCGCTATCTCGGATCGTGTCCGCTCGCACCATAATAAATAGACCCCTTAATCTCTAAACCGCCACCTACCCACCTCAAGTACAATCTATTAATGCCTGCACCACCATGAACCCACCGCAAGTGCTAACTATTAACCCCCTATGCAGCTATCAACCCACCGCAAGTAACTATTAACCCCTATGCCACCATCAACCCACCGCAAGTCTTAAGCTATTAACCCCTTAACCGCCACATGCCCACCACAATAAAATAACTATAAACCCTCTAAACCACCATGAACCGACAGCAAGTACCTAACTATTAACCCCCTGCACCGCCATCAACCCACTTCAAGTACCTAACCATTAACCCCTTATGCTGCCATCAACCCACTGCAAGTACCTATGAACCCCCTGCACCGCCATCAACCCACCACAACTACATAACTATTAACCCCCTATGCCATCATCAACCCACCACAAATAACTATTAGCCCCCTTTGCCACAATCAACCCACCACAAGTACCTAACTATAAACACCCTGCACCGCCTTTAACCTACCAAAAGTACCTAACTATGAACCCCCTATGCCACCATAAAAAAATCTGTTAAAAAAATCTAGGTTAAAACAATCTAAGTTAAAAAACTGTAACTTAAAAAAATTACAAAACCCTTAACCAAAAAACCCCAAATGAAATCTAACACTACTCTAACACCTAAACCCCCCTCTAAACTAACACCACTAAGTTACACAAAACAAAACACAAAAGCTAAGTTATACAAAATAAAAAAATTTAGGTTACAAAATATAATAAACTACATTATCCAAAAAAGCATTATACCTAACACTAAACTACATGCCCCATAAAATAAAACATCCCCCCAGGATAAAAAACACCCCTAACTCTAAAATAAATTACCATAGCCCTTAAAAGGGCATTTTGGAGGGCATTTCCCTCAGCTCTTTTGCCAAAAAACAAAACAAAGTTACAAACCACCTACAAAATAAAAAAAAATAACCTGAAGACCACCTCATCCACCATGAATATGGACGCCCCTGAGCATTGGGAAAGGATGAAGATGGGCCCTGCTGGTGCAGCAGAAGTGGTGGAAGAGGCCACCGAAGTCCACCTCCCCCACCATGAAGATGGGCCCCTGGATCCTGGACAAAGATGGACTCAACAACAGATCAAGAGAACCTGGAGTACTCATTAACTGGGAGTAACAATTGTGGGGTTAGTTAGAGTTTTTTTGGGGTGAGTTTTTTATTTTTCAGAATAGGCTTTGTGAATTGTGATTGCTTTTGGGCAATGCCCTACTAAAGGCCTATTTAAGAGCTATTGTAATTTATTTTAGATTTAGGGTTTAGGTTTTTTTTATTTTGGGTTTTTTATTTTATGTTATGGGGCACGTATTTTAGAGGTAGTTATAATTTTTTTTATTTTGGATCGTCTATTTTTTATTTTCGGTAACAGTTATTTTTTAATGTAACTTAGCGGGGTTAGTTTAGAGGGGGTTTAGTTGTTAGTGTAGTTCTAGCTTGAGGGGGGTGGTGGTGGTTTAGGCTTTAATCTCCTAACCACCCCCATACCTGTATGGGGGTTGATTAGGTAATTATTGTTAATTAGTTTTTAGTAGGCCCTAATCTCCTAACCACCCCTTATTCCTGTATGGGGGTTGATTAGGTGATTATTGATGGTTACCATTTATTAGGCCTTAATTACCTAACCACACCTCATACCTGCATGAGGGTTGATTAGGTGATTATTTATGGTTACCATTTATTAGGCCTTAATTACCTAACCACCCCTAATACCTGTATGAGGGTTGATTAGGTGATTAGGTGATTAGGTTAAGGCAGCTTAAGGTTAATGGTGCATTTATCTACAATTTTTAAAATATTATGCATTCTTATGTATGCTGCATAATATTTTAACTATTGTTTATACATTAATATGTATTTATTTATTCTTGTGTTTTTTTTATTTTAAATATAAATATATATATATATATATATATATATATATATATATTTTTTTTTTTTTAAAATATATTTTTTATTGAGGTTATAAAATGTACAGGCACAACAAGGTTATATTACTTACAAATCCAATGTTGACAATATTATACAGGTCTCTCTGATATATTAAAGTTGCAAAATATATTAAAAGTAAGACCTTAATTGGAAAATTAGTATAAAAACTCAGTAAGACATTACAACAGTTAATAACACTTGTAAGTAGAAAACATACAATACTAAAAGCAAACCTCTTATTTATCCATTTTTCAAATATGATCAAATTTCCCCTTTGACAATTAATAAAGCCACTCATAAACCTTTACCCTCTTATAATAAGCTAGGGTTACCTGTGGACCCTCAAAATAGTACCTTTGTCATGGGAAGGATTTAAGGGGGATATAGATACAAGAAAATGTAGTTTCTATAAGATGCATTTTCTTTTGCTTAACGAATAAGCCGATGGGAGTATGGGGGGGGGGGGGAGCAGAAGAAAGGGGTGAGGTGAGGTGACGAAGCCGGCACGGACCCAGGAGGCTAAGGTTAGTGGTACAGAGAAAAAGATAATATTTTAATGCTTTAATGCTGGGCTAATAAAGAAATGATACAGGGCTAACTGTGACATCTCCCCTCAGGGGTTACTGTCACCACTGGACAGAGTCGGAAAAGGGATATGGGATATGACCCACTCTCTCTCAAGAGTGGGAAAGGATGAGGGGAGATATCTTTAACCTTCCATGCCTTAGTCTTCCAAACTCGGGTAATGTTTGATGTGGACATTATATATCTAAATCATATAGTGAGAGCAGAGTCCTGTGCAAATATAATAGTAATAATAGTGCTCTTTATCTTTTGGAGATCCAACTATTAATTTTTAGCTCACATACATCCTGCTGTCTCGGCCGCTGACAGCACAACAGTATACTACTCAATTATTGCCCATGAAGGTAGAGGTACAGGTTTAGAAAAATATTATAGTAGAACTCTGCTCTATCTCACACCCAACAGCCACCGTATCCAGTATGTAACACTATCTATCTAACAGGTTTTGTCTTTGTGATAGCTTAACCCTGTAATTATATACTGCCTAGAAGGTGAACCCACAATCTTACCATTGGCTTTGCACAGTCTATAGACATTTAATGATTTAGGAGTGGATCAGGGTTATATATGATTTCTAACTAGACTAATAACTATCCAGATTTCCATCTATATATGACATCTGATAAACTAATATCATCTGCATAAGCACCTAGCCTCTAATTACTCAAGTAGATAAACAAAGGATCTTGTCAGATGCCAGTAAAATACTAAGAAAAGGCTACTTATCTAAAGTATACTTAGGTATAAACAGCCAGGAATAGCAACTTGATGTACCTCTTTTAAATTACCTGCATAAAAGATAGGATATGGATATAAAATGATTTAAAGAGTCCATCAAAGCCAATGACATCAGAGCTGCTGATATTTGACACTGGAAGGTAATTTTCAACTGAACCTAACCTTTAACTATAAAATTGTATAAGCAACACAGAACAGGTAATATTAATCAAGCTATAGGAACATCTTGTAAGTCTAAATATAAAAATAACTCCTAGCTGTAATCGTATATAGATATGCTGTGAGATACATATATAAATAATTTCTGCTTATTGCAAACATCATAACTCGGTATGGAGTATAGGTAAGTGGAAGTTCATCAGCCATGTGAGTGTAAGTTGTGATCCAGATTGGCGCTTTTCAGCAATGAGAACATTTGTTAAATCCGACACGTAAAGTCTTCATATACAGTATAAAACATAGGCTTGTCCAATAAAAGGCTGCAAATGTCAAATGTAAGCATATATGACTTTACTCAATGCCATATCTTATTTGCAAACGTGTAGCTTATGATATGCATAATGAGAAATGTGATATTGATAAAGGTCAGAGTGTCCTGAACTTAGGGTACTACTGTGTGAGGAGAGGATGGAAACAATAACTTATCTTCCCACTCCTTGTTCCAGTATTAAGAATTTTCTCCTAGTTGTAAATAGGCAGCCTCAATGAACTTTTTATATGTACCTAAGACTTCTACAATATTCCACCTGCTCCCCTGATGTAGCTCTATGACTTTGTCCTTGCTGCTGAGCTGGAGGAAATCTACCGGTATGGCATGGTCTTTAGGAGTAGTGTAGGTATCTAGGTCATCGGAACGTGTAATCCTAGAACCTAGTGTTGCGTTAGGGTTTAGGCTAGATTTGTTTCTCTCCTGTGAGATCATGGGCTCCAGATTCGGACGCAGCTGCATGTCGCACTGCGCTGAAGCATTGAAGCATGCATCGGCCTTGACCACAGAATCCCCGAGGGATGTAGGGACAAATGCAAGTGGGATCTCTGTAGCAAGCGTTGCTGTCCAGGAATTAACCAGGTCTCTCAACCTGGTACACTGATCTCCAGAGTTAGTCACCATGGTGTAATAGGTATTTTGAAATCGCCTAACATGTATCCGTAGTATCTCCAAATTTTATATGCACCACATAGACCATCTACTGTACCACATCAGTCACACATATATGGGGTACCGACTTCTCCTTGTTATATTTTGGAAGCATAGCATCACGGCTTCCCGCCAGCTTTGCCCTCTGAGATAAGTGCAGCCTGTATTCATTTAATCTAGTGTCTCACTAACTGTTACTCATATGCCCATCTCGGGGATGGTAAGCAAAGGCCTGTGAACTGGTTCACGCCAAAAGAAAAGCTGCTGCTGTATCTGTACTTTGCTCCGTAAGGCTGCGCTGGTAATGGCTGATTCTAGCTCCTATAATGTACTGGAGCTCCGTGAAACTGCAGCTGAGGAAGGTTCACCACTTCCCCCTTCAAATCTGTGTGCCAGCAATGCTGTTCTTGAAGTTTTTTGTGCAGGTGATTGCGGTATAGGTATTATGTTCCCGGAGCTCTCTTAAAATGTGGCCATCATGGTTGCTGGTCAGCTCCGCCCCCATAAATATATATTTTAAAATGTATATTTATGTTACAAAAGACATTAGTGTTTTATTGCATAACAGGCATGCAGTTATGTGATACTATAATTATATTGCAACTGTCTTTTATAACTTATATATCTAACGGAATTGGCAATATAACACGCCTCCTCGATACACACATCACGGGCTAGTGGGCCAATCAACTACGAGTAGTACTATAGATTAGTGCAGTCACATCATTTAGTACTGTCAAATTATAATTGCACTACATTCTGACGTTACCACACGGAAGTAATGTCTCTACCAATAGCGCACTTGGAGGAAAACATCTAGCTATAGATTTATTGACGAGACACAAGTGAAATTCACAAGATACATTATGTGACAGTACAAGTCCAATATAGAACTGTCAATTATATAGATATTGATGAGATAGTTTGGATTGGTAATGATCCCATACTAGTAACAGAGCTGTTAATAATGAGCTGCCAATAAATATACAAATAATTATAACAGTGACAATAGTTTGCAGACTCGTTACGCTTTAATACCCTAAGATTTAGATGGCAATTTTATGCTTAAGAATGTGATATATTCATTATACACAATGTATAAACACATATTTTTATTTAGTTTTTAATAAGGGTAGAGTAGAATGTTTTTAAACATATAGGGGGAGGGTCTGGGAAAGGGAGTGTCTTATGTTTGTATCAATCCCTGATTGGTAACATATGTGTATAAACGGCTATACAAATGTTTGTTACAATACCAACCTGATGAAACAGTGTATCACTGAGAAACGCACCGCTGTACCTGAGTATTTGATGTTAAAGTATTTTTAATATTTTATATCAAGACTGAGCTTTATACACTTTTTTATGGGAATCTTATTTTAGATTTAGGGTTTAGGTTTTTTTTATTTTGGGTTTTTTATTTTATGTTATGGGGCACGTATTTTAGAGGTAGTTATAATTTTTTTTATTTTGGATCGTCTATTTTTTATTTTCGGTAACAGTTATTTTTTAATGTAACTTAGCGGGGTTAGTTTAGAAGGTGGTTAGTTTAGAGGGGGTTTAGTTGTTAGTGTAGTTCTAGCTTGATTGGGGTGGTGGTGGTTTAGGCTTTAATCTCCTAACCACCCCCATACCTGTATGGGGGTTGATTAGGTAATTATTGTTAATTAGTTTTTAGTAGGCCCTAATCTCCTAACCACCCCTTATTCCTGTATGGGGCTTGATTAGGTGATTATTGATGGTTACCATTTATTAGGCCTTAATTACCTAACCACACCTCATACCTGCATGAGGGTTGATTAGGTGATTATTTATGGTTACCATTTATTAGGCCTTAATTACCTAACCACCCCTAATACCTGTATGAGGGTTGATTAGGTGATTAGGTGATTAGGTTAAGGCAGCTTAAGGTTAATGGTGCATTTATCTACAATTTTTAAAATATTATGCATTCTTATGTATGCTGCATAATATTTTAACTATTGTTTATACATTAATATGTATTTATTTATTCTTGTGTTTTTTTATTTTAAATATAAATATATATATATATATATATATTTTTAAAATATATTTTTTATTGAGGTTATAAAATGTACAGGCACAACAAGGTTATATTACTTACAAATCCAATGTTGACAATATTATACAGGTCTCTCTGATATATTAAAGTTGCAAAATATATTAAAAGTAAGACCTTAATTGGAAAATTAGTATAAAAACTCAGTAAGACATTACAACAGTTAATAACACTTGTAAGTAGAAAACATACAATACTAAAAGCAAACCTCTTATTTATCCATTTTTCAAATATGATCAAATTTCCCCTTTGACAATTAATAAAGCCACTCATAAACCTTTACCCTCTTATAATAAGCTAGGGTTACCTGTGGACCCTCAAAATAGTACCTTTGTCATGGGAAGGATTTAAGGGGGATATAGATACAAGAAAATGTAGTTTCTATAAGATGCATTTTCTTTTGCTTAACGAATAAGCCGATGGGAGTATGGGGGGGGGGGAGCAGAAGAAAGGGGTGAGGTGAGGTGACGAAGCCGGCACGGACCCAGGAGGCTAAGGTTAGTGGTACAGAGAAAAAGATAATATTTTAATGCTTTAATGCTGGGCTAATAAAGAAATGATACAGGGCTAACTGTGACATCTCCCCTCAGGGGTTACTGTCACCACTGGACAGAGTCGGAAAAGGGATATGGGATATGACCCACTCTCTCTCAAGAGTGGGAAAGGATGAGGGGAGATATCTTTAACCTTCCATGCCTTAGTCTTCCAAACTCGGGTAATGTTTGATGTGGACATTATATATCTAAATCATATAGTGAGAGCAGAGTCCTGTGCAAATATAATAGTAATAATAGTGCTCTTTATCTTTTGGAGATCCAACTATTAATTTTTAGCTTACATACATCCTGCTGTCTCGGCCGCTGACAGCACAACAGTATACTACTCAATTATTGCCCATGAAGGTAGAGGTACAGGTTTAGAAAAATATTATAGTAGAACTCTGCTCTATCTCACACCCAACAGCCACCGTATCCAGTATGTAACACTATCTATCTAACAGGTTTTGTCTTTGTGATAGCTTAACCCTGTAATTATATACTGCCTAGAAGGTGAACCCACAATCTTACCATTGGCTTTGCACAGTCTATAGACATTTAATGATTTAGGAGTGGATCAGGGTTATATATGATTTCTAACTAGACTAATAACTATCCAGATTTCCATCTATATATGACATCTGATAAACTAATATCATCTGCATAAGCACCTAGCCTCTAATTACTCAAGTAGATAAACAAAGGATCTTGTCAGATGCCAGTAAAATACTAAGAAAAGGCTACTTATCTAAAGTATACTTAGGTATAAACAGCCAGGAATAGCAACTTGATGTACCTCTTTTAAATTACCTGCATAAAAGATAGGATATGGATATAAAATGATTTAAAGAGTCCATCAAAGCCAATGACATCAGAGCTGCTGATATTTGACACTGGAAGGTAATTTTCAACTGAACCTAACCTTTAACTATAAAATTGTATAAGCAACACAGAACAGGTAATATTAATCAAGCTATAGGAACATCTTGTAAGTCTAAATATAAAAATAACTCCTAGCTGTAATCGTATATAGATATGCTGTGAGATACATATATAAATAATTTCTGCTTATTGCAAACATCATAACTCGGTATGGAGTATAGGTAAGTGGAAGTTCATCAGCCATGTGAGTGGAAGTTGTGATCCAGATTGGCGCTTTTCAGCAATGAGAACATTTGTTAAATCCGACACGTAAAGTCTTCATATACAGTATAAAACATAGGCTTGTCCAATAAAAGGCTGCAAATGTCAAATGTAAGCATATATGACTTTACTCAATGCCATATCTTATTTGCAAACGTGTAGCTTATGATATGCATAATGAGAAATGTGATATTGATAAAGGTCAGAGTGTCCTGAACTTAGGGTACTACTGTGTGAGGAGAGGATGGAAACAATAACTTATCTTCCCACTCCTTGTTCCAGTATTAAGAATTTTCTCCTAGTTGTAAATAGGCAGCCTCAATGAACTTTTTATATGTACCTAAGACTTCTACAATATTCCACCTGCTCCCCTGATGTAGCTCTATGACTTTGTCCTTGCTGCTGAGCTGGAGGAAATCTACCGGTATGGCATGGTCTTTAGGAGTAGTGTAGGTATCTAGGTCATCGGAACGTGTAATCCTAGAACCTAGTGTTGCGTTAGGGTTTAGGCTAGATTTGTTTCTCTCCTGTGAGATCATGGGCTCCAGATTCGGACGCAGCTGCATGTCGCACTGCGCTGAAGCATTGAAGCATGCATCGGCCTTGACCACAGAATCCCAGAGGGATGTAGGGACAAATGCAAGTGGGATCTCTGTAGCAAGCGTTGCTGTCCAGGAATTAACCAGGTCTCTCAACCTGGTACACTGATCTCCAGAGTTAGTCACCATGGTGTAATAGGTATTTTGAAATCGCCTAACATGTATCCGTAGTATCTCCAAATTTTATATGCACCACATAGACCATCTACTGTACCACATCAGTCACACATATATGGGGTACCGACTTCTCCTTGTTATATTTTGGAAGCATAGCATCACGGCTTCCCGCCAGCTTTGCCCTCTGAGATAAGTGCAGCCTGTATTCATTTAATCTAGTGTCTCACTAACTGTTACTCATATGCCCATCTCGGGGATGGTAAGCAAAGGCCTGTGAACTGGTTCACGCCAAAAGAAAAGCTGCTGCTGTATCTGTACTTTGCTCTGTAAGGCTGCGCTGGTAATGGCTGATTCTAGCTCCTATAATGTACTGGAGCTCCGTGAAACTGCAGCTGAGGAAGGTTCACCACTTCCCCCTTCAAATCTGTGTGCCAGCAATGCTGTTCTTGAAGTTTTTTGTGCAGGTGATTGCGGTATAGGTATTATGTTCCCGGAGCTCTCTTAAAATGTGGCCATCATGGTTGCTGGTCAGCTCCGCCCCCATAAATATATATTTTAAAATGTATATTTATGTTACAAAAGACATTAGTGTTTTATTGCATAACAGGCATGCAGTTATGTGATACTATAATTATATTGCAACTGTCTTTTATAACTTATATATCTAACGGAATTGGCAATATAACATGCCTCCTCGATACACACATCACGGGCTAGTGGGCCAATCAACTACGAGTAGTACTATAGATTAGTGCAGTCACGTCATTTAGTACTGTCAAATTATAATTGCACTACATTCTGACGTTACCACACGGAAGTAATGTCTCTACCAATAGCGCACTTGGAGGAAAACATCTAGCTATAGATTTATTGACGAGACACAAGTGAAATTCACAAGATACATTATGTGACAGTACAAGTCCAATATAGAACTGTCAATTATATAGATATTGATGAGATAGTTTGGATTGGTAATGATCCCATACTAGTAACAGAGCTGTTAATAATGAGCTGCCAATAAATATACAAATAATTATAACAGTGACAATAGTTTGCAGACTCGTTACGCTTTAATACCCTAAGATTTAGATGGCAATTTTATGCTTAAGAATGTGATATATGCATTATACACAATGTATAAACACATATTTTTATTTAGTTTTTAATAAGGGTAGAGTAGAATGTTTTTAAACATATAGGGGGAGGGTCTGGGAAAGGGAGTGTCTTATGTTTGTATCAATCCCTGATTGGTAACATATGTGTATAAACGGCTATACAAATGTTTGTTACAATACCAACCTGATGAAACAGTGTATCACTGAGAAACGCACCGCTGTACCTGAGTATTTGATGTTAAAGTATTTTTAATATTTTATATCAAGACTGAGCTTTATACACTTTTTTATGGGAATCTTATTTTAGATTTAGGGTTTAGGTTTTTTTTTATTTTGGGTTTTTTATTTTATGTTATGGGGCACGTATTTTAGAGGTAGTTATAATTTTTTTTATTTTGGATCGTCTTTTTTTTATTTTCGGTAACAGTTATTTTTTAATGTAATTTAGCGGGGTTAGTTTAGAAGGTGGTTAGTTTAGAGGGGGTTTAGTTGTTAGTGTAGTTCTAGCTTGAGGGGGGTGGTGGTGGTTTAGGCTTTAATCTCCTAACCACCCCCATACCTGTATGGGGGTTGATTAGGTAATTATTGTTAATTAGTTTTTAGTAGGCCCTAATCTCCTAACCACCCCTTATTCCTGTATGGGGCTTGATTAGGTGATTATTGATGGTTACCATTTATTAGGCCTTAATTACCTAACCACACCTCATACCTGCATGAGGGTTGATTAGGTGATTATTTATGGTTACCATTTATTAGGCCTTAATTACCTAACCACCCCTAATACCTGTATGAGGGTTGATTAGGTGATTAGGTGATTAGGTTAAGGCAGCTTAAGGTTAATGGTGCATTTATCTACAATTTTTAAAATATTATGCATTCTTATGTATGCTGCATAATATTTTAACTATTGTTTATACATTAATATGTATTTATTTATTCTTGTGTTTTTTTATTTTAAATATAAATATATATATATATATATATATATATTTTTAAAATATATTTTTTATTGACGTTATAAAATGTACAGGCACAACAAGGTTATATTACTTACAAATCCAATGTTGACAATATTATACAGGTCTCTCTGATATATTAAAGTTGCAAAATATATTAAAAGTAAGACCTTAATTGGAAAATTAGTATAAAAACTCAGTAAGACATTACAACAGTTAATAACACTTGTAAGTAGAAAACATACAATACTAAAAGCAAACCTCTTATTTATCCATTTTTCAAATATGATCAAATTTCCCCTTTGACAATTAATAAAGCCACTCATAAACCTTTACCCTCTTATAATAAGCTAGGGTTACCTGTGGACCCTCAAAATAGTACCTTTGTCATGGGAAGGATTTAAGGGGGATATAGATACAAGAAAATGTAGTTTCTATAAGATGCATTTTCTTTTGCTTAACGAATAAGCCGATGGGAGTATGGGGGGGGGGGAGCAGAAGAAAGGGGTGAGGTGAGGTGACGAAGCCGGCACGGACCCAGGAGGCTAAGGTTAGTGGTACAGAGAAAAAGATAATATTTTAATGCTTTAATGCTGGGCTAATAAAGAAATGATACAGGGCTAACTGTGACATCTCCCCTCAGGGGTTACTGTCACCACTGGACAGAGTCGGAAAAGGGATATGGGATATGACCCACTCTCTCTCAAGAGTGGGAAAGGATGAGGGGAGATATCTTTAACCTTCCATGCCTTAGTCTTCCAAACTCGGGTAATGTTTGATGTGGACATTATATATCTAAATCATATAGTGAGAGCAGAGTCCTGTGCAAATATAATAGTAATAATAGTGCTCTTTATCTTTTGGAGATCCAACTATTAATTTTTAGCTCACATACATCCTGCTGTCTCGGCTGCTGACAGCACAACAGTATACTACTCAATTATTGCCCATGAAGGTAGAGGTACAGGTTTAGAAAAATATTATAGTAGAACTCTGCTCTATCTCACACCCAACAGCCACCGTATCCAGTATGTAACACTATCTATCTAACAGGTTTTGTCTTTGTGATAGCTTAACCCTGTAATTATATACTGCCTAGAAGGTGAACCCACAATCTTACCATTGGCTTTGCACAGTCTATAGACATTTAATGATTTAGGAGTGGATCAGGGTTATATATGATTTCTAACTAGACTAATAACTATCCAGATTTCCATCTATATATGACATCTGATAAACTAATTTCATCTGCATAAGCACCTAGCCTCTAATTACTCAAGTAGATAAACAAAGGATCTTGTCAGATGCCAGTAAAATACTAAGAAAAGGCTACTTATCTAAAGTATACTTAGGTATAAACAGCCAGGAATAGCAACTTGATGTACCTCTTTTAAATTACCTGCATAAAAGATAGGATATGGATATAAAATGATTTAAAGAGTCCATCAAAGCCAATGACATCAGAGCTGCTGATATTTGACACTGGAAGGTAATTTTCAACTGAACCTAACCTTTAACTATAAAATTGTATAAGCAACACAGAACAGGTAATATTAATCAAGCTATAGGAACATCTTGTAAGTCTAAATATAAAAATAACTCCTAGCTGTAATCGTATATAGATATGCTGTGAGATACATATATAAATAATTTCTGCTTATTGCAAACATCATAACTCGGTATGGAGTATAGGTAAGTGGAAGTTCATCAGCCATGTGAGTGGAAGTTGTGATCCAGATTGGCGCTTTTCAGCAATGAGAACATTTGTTAAATCCGACACGTAAAGTCTTCATATACAGTATAAAACATAGGCTTGTCCAATAAAAGGCTGCAAATGTCAAATGTAAGCATATATGACTTTACTCAATGCCATATCTTATTTGCAAATGTGTAGCTTATGATATGCATAATGAGAAATGTGATATTGATAAAGGTCAGAGTGTCCTGAACTTAGGGTACTACTGTGTGAGGAGAGGATGGAAACAATAACTTATCTTCCCACTCCTTGTTCCAGTATTAAGAATTTTCTCCTAGTTGTAAATAGGCAGCCTCAATGAACTTTTTATATGTACCTAAGACTTCTACAATATTCCACCTGCTCCCCTGATGTAGCTCTATGACTTTGTCCTTGCTGCTGAGCTGGAGGAAATCTACCGGTATGGCATGGTCTTTAGGAGTAGTGTAGGTATCTAGGTCATCGGAACGTGTAATCCTAGAACCTAGTGTTGCGTTAGGGTTTAGGCTAGATTTGTTTCTCTCCTGTGAGATCATGGGCTCCAGATTCGGACGCAGCTGCATGTTGCACTGCGCTGAAGCATTGAAGCATGCATCGGCCTTGACCACAGAATCCCCGAGGGATGTAGGGACAAATGCAAGTGGGATCTCTGTAGCAAGCGTTGCTGTCCAGGAATTAACCAGGTCTCTCAACCTGGTACACTGATCTCCAGAGTTAGTCACCATGGTGTAATAGGTATTTTGAAATCGCCTAACATGTATCCGTAGTATCTCCAAATTTTATATGCACCACATAGACCATCTACTGTACCACATCAGTCACACATATATGGGGGTACCGACTTCTCCTTGTTATATTTTGGAAGCATAGCATCACGGCTTCCCGCCAGCTTTGCCCTCTGAGATAAGTGCAGCCTGTATTCATTTAATCTAGTGTCTCACTAACTGTTACTCATATGCCCATCTCGGGGATGGTAAGCAAAGGCCTGTGAACTGGTTCACGCCAAAAGAAAAGCTGCTGCTGTATCTGTACTTTGCTCCGTAAGGCTGCGCTGGTAATGGCTGATTCTAGCTCCTATAATGTACTGGAGCTCCGTGAAACTGCAGCTGAGGAAGGTTCACCACTTCCCCCTTCAAATCTGTGTGCCAGCAATGCTGTTCTTGAAGTTTTTTGTGCAGGTGATTGCGGTATAGGTATTATGTTCCCGGAGCTCTCTTAAAATGTGGCCATCATGGTTGCTGGTCAGCTCCGCCCCCATAAATATATATTTTAAAATGTATATTTATGTTACAAAAGACATTAGTGTTTTATTGCATAACAGGCATGCAGTTATGTGATACTATAATTATATTGCAACTGTCTTTTATAACTTATATATCTAACGGAATTGGCAATATAACACGCCTCCTCGATACACACATCACGGGCTAGTGGGCCAATCAACTACGAGTAGTACTATAGATTAGTGCAGTCACGTCATTTAGTACTGTCAAATTATAATTGCACTACATTCTGACGTTACCACACGGAAGTATTGTCTCTACCAATAGCGCACTTGGAGGAAAACATCTAGCTATAGATTTATTGACGAGACACAAGTGAAATTCACAAGATACATTATGTGACAGTACAAGTCCAATATAGAACTGTCAATTATATAGATATTGATGAGATAGTTTGGATTGGTAATGATCCCATACTAGTAACAGAGCTGTTAATAATGAGCTGCCAATAAATATACAAATAATTATAACAGTGACAATAGTTTGCAGACTCGTTACGCTTTAATACCCTAAGATTTAGATGGCAATTTTATGCTTAAGAATGTGATATATGCATTATACACAATGTATAAACACATATTTTTATTTAGTTTTTAATAAGGGTAGAGTAGAATGTTTTTAAACATATAGGGGGAGGGTCTGGGAAAGGGAGTGTCTTATGTTTGTATCAATCCCTGATTGGTAACATATGTGTATAAACGGCTATACAAATGTTTGTTACAATACCAACCTGATGAAACAGTGTATCACTGAGAAACGCACCGCTGTACCTGAGTATCAAGACTGAGCTTTATACACTTTTTTATGGGAATCCAGCTGATTGATACCAATTTGGAAAACACTTTGGCTATCGTGTGGATCCTATTGCTTCTAAGATTGAGACACTCCCTACCGATGCTCCTGACACAGTGAATGAGTTAGCCAGACTACACCTGAATATCTGGCCTGCACTTATAGCACTTGACAGTGCATCACCAAATGTGAGTTGAATATTTCTATGTTACACTACTATGTGCCCTTACATATTACGCTATGGTAGTTTATTTTTAATTCATTTCAAGGAAGAAACAACCACATAACTTCCCCAGCCTTTGAGAGAGAGAGAGAGAGAGAGAGAGAGTTAGCCAGCATACTCCTAAATTTCTGGCCTGCCTGTATAGCACTTGATAGTGCTTTCCAAATGTGAGTGCATTTCTACCACTTTGCATTAACTTTGCCAACTGTTTGAACTTATTACGCTATGGGCGCCTTTTTTAATATATTTTTTTATAGGTTACAGGAAGAGTGAGTGGCCATCTCACTTTATGAAGAGCTGCCTGCAAACCATTGCTGTATACGCTGCACCTGAGTATTTGATCACAAAATAACAAGACATTAGCTTTTATTTCCGCTATATCCCTCATTAGGGAATTTATTAATATTGGGACTCTTTATTTGCCCTATTATATCCATTCAGTGTTTGAATTGTGTTGAAATTGTTTTTTTTTTAGTGTTGCAACACTATTTGTTATACAGTACTGTATTCACTTATTTTGGCACACCTATTCACTCTTCCTTGTTTTTGTTTGAGCTAGTTTTTCATACATTTTAATTTATATGCAAATATTTAAACATTATGCATTGTAAAGATCAATGCATCATTTAAATATTGAATATTTATGTGTAGGGCCTTAGCTTTTACAGTTAGATTTAGATTATTGCAGATTAGGAGCCAATGTTTAAATAATATGCTTTGTCAAGTACAATGCATATTGTTTAAATTATTGTAGATATCTTTAAATGGTTTAATGTTTGCTTAATATTATTTTAAATATAAACATGTATTTTCAAATATATCTTTATGTTTGAAATAATAGCAAGCAGCTATCTCAAATACTTTAAATAATCTACATTTTACATGACAATGCATATTTTGTCACAGAGATGAGCTAAAACGCCGGCGGCACCGGCAAAACCTGCTTGGCTTATCCGGGCTCCTGGAAATCATTGCCGGACCGGAATTGAGCTACAGACTGCCACAGATGGTCGACTACCTGAAGACTGGCAAAACCTCCTTGGCCTATCCGGGCTCCTGGAACTCAATGCCGGACTGAAATTGAGCCACGGACCAAGGAGGTTTTTCTGGTCTTCCAGCGGTCCAGGGCTCAATTCCAGTCCGGCACTGAGTTCCAGGAGCCCAGATAGGCTGAGCAGGTTTTGCCATACCTCCAGCGGTCGGCCACCGCGGCGGTCTGGGTCTCAATTCCGGTCCAGCACTGAGTTCCAGGAGGCTAGAACAAGAGGGTCAGGAGTAAGTAGGGGTCCCTCCATCATGGAATTGATCACTCTTAAGCATCTAATCCAAAGCAACAGAGCCAACAATGGAACCCTGTATATCAGACTTCACACCATCAGTATCCATCATAGTGGCTCAGTGTACGTTGCATAGACAATATCGCTTAAATCCATCACTCCCAAATCTGGTTGTATATGTAAAGCTAGGCTGTACATTTGCTTGAGCTTTCTATGAGGCCCCCTATATTCCTCTTGTAAACTTGTGTTAGGGAGCGTGGCACGTATTTTCTGATTCCTCTGGACCAGAGCCCTGTCATGTTTTATCTTCCATTGTGGCAGACTCTGCATTCATGGCTCAGATCTTGTTGTGCCTTTGGATTATTAGTATAGGAGACTTTGGCAGAGATTGCTGTAGAGGATGGGTCGGTTGCAGCTCTCAAAGTGTCCGTGAAGATTGCATTATAGGCTTCAAGTAAATTGCCCATTTCTGCTAAAAAATATGTGTCAGACTCCATAACAGATAGATTTAAAACAGGCGCTGGGGAAATGCAATAAGACAGTTAAGTTTTGCAGTTTCGGCAATGTGCAAGAAATAATATAGCTTGCTGATTGTACTGAGCATTGCAGTGACTTGTGCGATGACACTGCTAGTAATGATGCATGGGTGCTCTGCTGGGGGGTGAATTAGTAGGCCGTAAACTCTGAAGTGCTCTGGAAGGTTTAAACTGATTAAAACTTGAAGAAAATAGCATCAATCTAGAGGGTGCTCTCCATTGTAGAACATAAAGTATACATCTGCATTTGATGGGGTGATAAAGATTATATTTTGTACATTTTAGTTATAAGGTCTGGAGCAGCAAACAGTCATGCAATCTTTCATGGCCAGCTCCCAGAAGTCCCCCCCTACTTTAAAACATTTGCGTACAAAAACTACTATAGCAATTGTTTTTACAGTCATTTGTGAGCACATTTAAAGCTACTCTACCCATTAACATAGGGTATTTACTGTATGTTTGTGGGCAGTCTTCTGTTTAAGTACCTTTGTATTCATAGTTGTTATGTGAATGTGCACAGATAACACATATACAAATCCTATATACCATTTCTGCTATTTATATTTAGAGTTTATCTGTTTTATGTAGTTTTTTTACCTGCTTTATTGGCTGCTAAAAGCCCATCTAGATGTACTATATTTCATGTCTGTTTCTTTTGTGATTTCCCAAGATTTCAATTTTTTTTTTTACATTTTCATTGAATTCATCCTATTGGATTAAAAGATACATACATACGCCTAGATTACGAGTCTTGCATTAGCCTTAAAAAGCAGCGTTGAGAGGTCCCAACGCTGCTTTTTAACGCCCGCTGGTATTACGAGTCTGGCAGGTACAGGTGTACCGCTCACTTTTCTTCAGCGACTCGAGCTTAACGCAAATCCCCTTACATCAATTGCGTATCCTTTCTTTTTAATGGGACTTGCATAACGCCGGTATTTAGGAGTCTTGGAAAAAGTGAGCGGTACATCCTCTCCTGTCAAGACTCCTACCACATTTAAAAGTCAGTAGTTTTATGGGCTAACACCGTAACATAAAACTCTTAACTAAAGTGCTAAAAAGTACACTAACACCCATAAACTACCTATTAACCCCTAAACCGAGGCCCCCCCCCCACATCGAAAACACTTAAATAAAATTTTTAACCCCTAATCTGCCGACCGGACATCGCCGCCACTTTAATAAATGTATTAACCCCTAAACCACCGCACTCCCGCCTCGCAAACACTAGTTAAATATTATTAACGAGGAAAGAAACACGGAGACTCAGCCAGCAAGCTGCACCGCAAACCGGAAGTGACGATGTCCCGACTCCAAAAGCTACCGGGTAGCGGTCGACAGATTTAAAATAATAGCCCAAAATACTGCACAGAGTACCGTAGCCAATGCGGTGGATCAGACCGCTGTGAGATACAATTGCAACAGGAATGGACGGCAGGCACTACATCCAAGACTCCAGTTTAAAAAACTTCAAAATTTATTTAGACAAGGTTAAAAAGGTGTGCAGACATGGCAGGTAAAACACATGCTGTGTAATCTTATGCGTTTCACGCCCCCTACAGCTCTTTTACCTGTAACAAAAATACAATACCCCCCAAACATTAAAACCCACACACCCAACCCTACTCTAAAACCCACCCAATACCCCCTTAATAAAACATAACACTAACCCCTTGAAGATCACCCTACCTTGAGATGTCTTCACCCAGCCGGGCACAAGTGGACCTCCAGAGGGGCAGAAGTCTTCATCCGATCCGGGCAGAAGAGGACCTCCAGATGGCCAGAAGTCTTCATCCAGGCGGCATCTTAAATCTTCATCCATCCGGAGCGGGAGCATCCTCTTCAAACGAAGTCCAACTGAAGAATGAAGGTTCCTTTAAATGGAGGATGCTCTGCGTCGGCTAGATTGAAGATGGACCCGCTTCGCTCCGGATGGATGAAGATAGAAGATGCCACCTGGATGAAGACTTCTGGCCCTCTGGAGGGCCTCTTCTGCCCGGACCAGATGAAGACTTCTGCCCCTCTGGAGGTCCACTTGTGCCCGGCTGGGTGAAGACATCTCAAGGTAGGGTGATCTTCAAGGGGTTACTGTTAGGTTTTATTAAGGGGGGATTGGGTGGGTTTTAGAGTAGGGTTGGGTGTGTGCGTGGTGGGTTTTAATGTTTGGGGGGGTATTGTATTTTTTTTACAGGTAAAAGAGCTGATTACTTTGGGGCAATGCCCCGCAAAAGGCCCTTTTAAGGGCTATTTGTAATTTAGTATAGGGTAGGGAATTTTATTATTTTGGGGGGCTTTTTTATTTTATTAGGGGGATTAGATTAGGTGTAATTAGTTTAAAAAAATGTAATTATTTTTTTATTTTCTGTAATTTAGTGTTTGTTGTTTTTCGTACTTTAGTTTATTTAATTTAATTTTAATTAATTGTAGGTAGTTTAGGTAATTTATTTAATGATAGTGTAGTGTTAGGTGTAATTGTAACTTAGGTTAGGTGTATTTTACAGGTAAATTTTTATTTATTTTAGCTAGGTAGTTAGTAAATAGTTAATAACTATTTAATAACTATTCTACCTAGTTAAAATAAATACAAACTTGCCTGTAAAATAAAAATAAACCCTAAGCTAGCTACAATGTAACTATTAGTTATATTGTAGCTAGTTTAGGGTTTATTTGATAGGTAAATATTTAGTTTTAAATAGGACTCATTTATTTAATTATAGTAATTTTATTAAGAATATTTAAAATTATATTTAAATTAGGGGGGTGTTAGGGTTATCGTTAGACTTAGGTTTAGGGGTTAATAACTTTATTATAGTGGCGGCGATATTGGCGGCAGCAGATTAGGTGTTAATAAATGTAACATAGTTGCGGCGATGTTGGGGGGGCAGATTAGGGGTTAATAAATATAATGTAGGTGTCGGCGATGTCGGGGGCAGCAGATTAGGGGTTAATAAGTGTTAGATTATGGGTGTTTAGACTCGGGGTTCATGTTAGGGTGTTAGGTGCAGACATAAAATGTATTTCCCCATAGGAAACAATGGTGCTGCGTTAGGAGCTGAACGCTGCTTTTTTGCAAGTGTTAGGTTTTTTTTTTTCAGCTGACTCAGCCCCATTGTTTCCTACGGGGAAATCGTGCACGAGCATGTTTAGCCAGCTCACCGCTACCGTAAGCAGTGCTGGTATTACAGTGAGATGTGGAGCTAAATTCTGCTCTACTTTTTTGTGGCTAATGCCGGGTTTAAAAAAACCTGTAATACCAGCGCTGTCTTAAGTGAGCGGTGAGAAAAAAAAGGCTCGTTAACACCGCACACCATTACCGACAAATCTCGTAATCTAGTCGATAGTGTTATATTTTTTTGTACCCCACCTTTTTAGATTTTAGGTACAGTATATCTGTTTAAAAAAACACAGTAATGGACCGCACTCACAGACCGGACGGGTACACATCCTAAGCTACAGCAAACTCCACAGCCCTGAACACTGACAGACAGCTGCATAGTTCCCAGCAACCCATGCAGTTAACCCCAGAGCAGCCTGGGTGACAGGCCCACAGGGAAGCATTACAAACATTATCAACACAACACACAGAAAACCTGGCACTCGCCAGCAGATTCACAGTAATGTTTCAAAGCAAAACTGGGGGAAGTCAGTTACATTTGGCACCAAAGGACCAAGTCCAAGACCACGACAAGGTCTCCCCCTTCCTGGGACCCTAAACCAGCACCCACACAATGCATACTTCCAAACAAACCAACTGGGAACCCCCCAGGGTGAAACAGGCTTTTGTAACCTCCCCTATGTAAATACAAAACACAGGAATGGACCGCACTCACAGACAGGACTGGGTACACATCCTAAGTCACAGCAAACTCCACAGCTCTGAACACTGACAGAAAGATGCAAAGTTCCCAGCAACCCAGGCAGTTAACCCCAGAGCAGCCTGAGTGACAGCCCCCCCCCCCCCCCGCAGGGAAGCATTACAAACATCAACACAACACACAGAAAACACAGAAAAAAATACCAGTCTATAATTTGAATGGTAGGTTTATTAGAACAGTGAGAGACAGAATAACAAAAAAAAACACATTAAAAAAAAGTTATACATTGATTTGCATTTTAATGAGTAAAATAAGTATTTGACCCCTTTGCAAAACATGACTTAATACTTGGTGGCAAAACCCTTGTTTTCAATCACAGAGGTCAGACGTTTCTTGTAGTTGGCCACCAGGTTTGCACACATCTCAGGAGGGATTTTGTCCCACTCCTATTTGCATATCCTCTCCAAGTCATTTAGGTTTTCAAGACTGACGTTTGGCAACTTGAACCTTCAGCTTCTTCTACACATTTCTATGGGATTAAGGTCTGGAGACTGGCTAGGCCACTCCAGGACCTTAATATGCTTGAGCCACTCCTTTGTTGCCTTGGCTGTGTGTTTTGGTCATTGTCATGCTGGAATACCCATCCATGACCCATTTTCAATGCCCTGGCTGAGGGAAGGAGGTTCTCACCCAAGATTTAACAGTACATGTCCCCATCCATCGTGCATTTGATGCAGTGAAGTTGTCCTGTCCCCATAGCAGAAAAAAGACCCCCAAAACATAATGTTTCCACCTCCATGTTTGACGGTGGGGATGGTGTTCTTGATGTCATAGGCAGCATTCTTCCTCCTCCAAACACGGCGAGTTGAGTTCATGCCAAAGAGCTTGATTTTGGTCTTATCTGACCACAACACTTTCACCCATTAGTCCTCTGACTCAGTCATATGTTCATTGGCAACCTTCAGACAGGCCTGTACATGTGCTTTCTTGAGCAGGGGGGACCTTGCGGGCACTGCAGGATTTCAGTCCTTCACGGCGTAGTGTGTTACCAATTGCTTTCTGGGTGACTATGGTCCCAGCTGCCTTGAGATCTTTGACAAGATCCTCCTGTGTTCTGGGCTGATTCCTACCATTCTCATGATCATTGAAACTCTACGAGGTGAGATCTTGCATGGTGCCCCAGACCGAGGGAGAATGACAGTTATTTTGTGTTTCTTCTATTTGTGAATAATCACACCAACTGTTGTCACATTCTCACCAAGCTGCTTGGAGATGGTCTTGTAGCCCATTCCAGCCTTGTGTAGGTCTACAATCTTGTCCCTGACATCCTTGGACAGCTCTTTGGTCTTGGCCATGGTGGAGAGTTTGGAATCTGATTGATTGATTGATTGCTTCTGTGGACAGGTGTCTTTTATACAGGTAACAAGCTGAGATTAGGAGCACTCCTTTTAAGAAAGTGCTCCTAATCTCAGTTTTTTACCTGTATTTTTTGTTGCTATTCTGTCTCTCACTGTTCAAATAAACCTACCATTAACATTTTAGACTAATCCTTTCTTTGTCAGTCACAAACGTACACAATCAGCAGGGGATCAAATATTTGTTTCCCTCACTATATATAGTGCCTCAAAGAAATCAGCTCGTTTATCTGTAAAAAAACATACAAACACCCCCCCCAACAGTAAAACCCACCACCCACACAACCAACCCCCCAAATAAAAAAACCTATCTAAAAAAACCTAAGCTCTCCATTGCCCTGAAAAGGGAATTTGTATGGGAATTGCCCTTAAAAGGGCATTTAGCTATTTTACTGCCCAGACCCTACTCTAAAAATAAAACACCCACCCAATAAACCCTTAAAGGGACAGTCTACACCAGCATTTTTATTGTTTAAAAACATAGATAATCCTTTTATTACCCATTCCCCAGTTTTGCACAACCAACACAGTTATATTTATATATGTTTTATTACCTTGTATCTAAGCCTCTGCAGGCTGCCCTCTTATCTCAGTGCTTTTGACAGACATGCAGTTTAGCCAATCAGTGCAGACTCCTAAATAACTCCATGGGAGTGAGCTCAATGTTATCTATATGACAAACATGAACTTGTACTGTCTAACTGTAAAAAAACTTGCAAAAAGCTCTGAGCAAAGAGGCGGTTTTCAACAGTTAAGAAATTAGTTTGAGACTACCTAGGTTTAGCTTTTAAAAAATACCACCAAGAGAACAAAGCAAATTTGATGATAAAAGTAAACTAGAAAGTTGTTTAAAATTGCATGTCCTATCTGAATCATGAAAGTTTAATTTTGACTAGAATGTCCCTTTAAAAGACTATCAGCCAATAGGATTGAGCTTGCATTCTATTGGCTGATTGGAATAGCCAATAGAATGCAAGCTCAATCCTATTGGCTGATTGCAACAGCCAATAGGATTTTTTCCCCTTTAATTCCTATTGGCTGATATAATTCTATGCCATCTTGGATGACGTACCTTAAAGGGAAACTTCATTCTACGTTGACCATCGGAAGAAGAGGAGCCCCGTGCCAGATATCTTGAAGATGGACCCGCTCCGCGCTGGATGGATGAAGATAGAAGATGCCATCTGGATTAAGACTAGATATGTGCGATTAGTTTCGTTCCAAATTCGAATTCGTACGAATTTGGTAGAATTCGGAGCTTCGGACCGATTCGAATATCCGAATGAAATGCTTTCCGAAAGAAACTAATCCGAATGCATTTGTTCCTGAAATCTTTGAATCGTTCAGACGTATTCGTTGTCATTCGGATGTGTGTGGCGCAGTTTGATTTTATTTTAGTTACATGTGACGTGACTACTAATCCGAATGCATTTGTTCCGAAATCTTCGAATCTTTCGGACGTATTCTTTTTCATTTGGATGTGTGTGGCACAGTTCGATTTTATTTTAGTTACACGTGACGTGACTACTAATCCGAATGCATTTGTTCCGAAAAATTCGAATCGTTCCGATATATTCGTTTTCATTCGGACGTGCTCGTGGCGCAGTTTTAAAAATTATTTCTTCAAATAAAACTTATTATTAAATCCAAAGAACCACAAAATAGTTAGAAGAAAGTGAGATCTGAATGATTATGTAATTATTTATTGAACAAATGAAAAGATAAAATATTTATTTAGGTTTTTGGACTAGCATGGTATACTACTAATAACGAGTGACAACGAATCGATTCAAATTAATTTGTTTATTAAAATGAGTGTAGTGTCATATATCTTCTTGTCCAATCAGATCATTCCTTTTGTTTTGGGGGTTGGATTACTGTCACAGTGATAGTTTTCTGGTCCAATAATTATATTATTTAAATGTTGTGGGTTGGATTACTGTCACACGCAGTCCAATGTGCTATAGCTTTTCCTCAAGGGCTGTGCTTATCTGTGCTGTTGTGTTAATAAGAAGGCAGACAATATCAGACTTGCATTCTGTCAGCATTGCAGCAGAAGACAATCCCTGAACTTGTTGTGAAGTTGAACAGTTACAGAAGAAGAGAAGAAGGCACAGTGTCCTAGAGATTTACTGGTCTGCGTATTTTTGCTTATTATATTATTATTTTTGGCTGAAATTGTGACTCAAGGGAGAGGAGAAAGTTTTACAACAGTCAAATATATATTTCTTTATCTTATAGTTCTTGCATTAATAATTGTTATTATTTTGAACTTCTCACTAGAGTACTAGTTAGTAGTTAGTTAAAAAAAAATATTATAATTGTGTACTATTATATTGATTGTCTTGTCTGACTTTTTTGGAGTTCTATCTGTATGAGCTGAGCTGAGCTCACTGCAATTTTTTTGTTTTTGTTTAAGACAGAGATTTAGTTATTGCTGTGTGTGCTGTCTTAAACTTAGATAACAGGCACACAGGTTGGTGAATGATGATAGGATTTTTTTTATTTTTTAACACATCAGCAAATGACACAGACATCACCCTTATTTACTCTTTGTGGATACATCTAATTATTATTTGTTGGGTGTGTGTGTGTTTATGTATGTATACGATTCATCATTGTAGATAGATATCCCCACACAGAATTTAATTACATTTTTTTTGTTTGTTTAACTGTAGTTTAATTTATTTGCTGTGCTGTAAACCTATATTACATTACAGGCACACTTGTCCTTTACCATAGGATTTTTGTGTGTGTGTGTGTATGTATACTATTCATCATTGTAGATAGATATCCCCACACAGAATTTAATTACATTTTTTTTTGTTTGTTTAACTGTAGTTTCATTTATTTTATGTGCTGTAAACCTATATTACATTACAGGCACATTTGTTCTTTTTGCATAGGATTTGTTGTGTGTTTGTGTATGTATACTATTCATCATTGTAGATAGATATCCACACACAATTTAATTACATTTTTTTTGTTTGTTTATCAGAGTTCTTTATTTTGTGTGCTGTAAACCTATATTACATTACAGGCACATTTGTTCTTTTTGCATAGGATTTTTTTTGGTGTGTGTGTATGTATACTATTCATCATTGTAGATAGATATCCACACACAATTTAATTACATTTTTTTTTTGTTTATCAGAGTTCTTTATTTTCTGTGCTGTAAACCTATATTACATTACAGGCACATTTGTTCTTTTTGCATAGGATTTTTTTTGGTGTGTGTGTATGTATACTATTCATCATTTTTGATAGATATCCACACACAATTTAATTACATTTTTTTTGTTTGTTTATCAGTTCTTTATTTTCTGTGCTGTAAACCTATATTACATTACAGGCACATTTGTTCTTTTTGCATAGGATTTTTTTTTTTGGTGTGTGTGTATGTATACTATTCATCATTTTTGATAGATATCCACACACAATTTAATTACATTTTTTTTTGTTTGTTTATCAGAGTTCTTTATTTGCTGTGCTGTCTTTCTATATTACATTACAGGCACACTTGTCCTTTAGCATAGGTTTTTTTTTTGGAACACATCAGCATCATCAGAAGACACATTATCCAATCTCTATTATTGGCTAAATCTATAGTAATAACTAGTATTATTTAATTTTTCAATTTTTATTTTTTAAATATATATAATTAGTAGACAACTACCTAACTATTTGTAATGGATAGTCCTCCCCCACCTCTTGTTCCTCAAACAACCAGTAGCAGTGACACAGTAACCACCAGTGACAGTGACCAGTATATGCTGTTCGGCACATGTACTGCATCTTGTTGTTAAGGCTGCCCTCAATCATGACACCGGAAGGTTGGCAACACTTTTTGAGTGTTGCCGAAAAATAGCTGGCCACTTCCATCATAGTGTCAAAGATAGCCATCTCCTTAGGCAGGAACAGAGAAATTTTGGAAGAGCACCGGCTCAAACAAGATGTGAGTACTAGATAGAACTCCACATTAGATATGCTGGAGCGTATATTAGAACAGCAAAAGGCAATCCATGCAATGGCATACAAACATTCCATTGGCATTGACAGACCACTGGGCAGGGATGACTGGGCCATGATTGAACAGGTAGTGGCAGTCCTCACACCTTTTCGGGCAGTGACAGAAAATTTAAGTCAAGAGAACCGTAGCCTGGCACAAGTCATTCCCCTCTTCACTCACCTCTTGAACCGATTAGATAATTTCCTTACTAATAGGGACGTATTGCCTGGTGGTAATCTTCATGATGATGTTGCTGCCCTTATAAGGAGGTTGAAGGAGCAACTGACTCGGCGCGTAAAAGAGTGCATCGACATTAGCCCTCACTACATGCTAGCCACACTTTGTGATCCTAGAGTAAAGGGAAAGATAGCACTCCGTACAAAACAAATGGCTTGACCTCATGGAGGGATAAATTGATACAGAGGGTGTGTGATAGACAAAAAAAATGTCACCTGTAGAGGAAGATGAAGAGATGACAGAGTCTGATAGTGATACTCTGTCACCTAAAACCAAAAGCTCTAGCACTGCTGCTTGTCCTCGTCCCACCACAGCAGCTACTTTTTGGGCTGATACACTGGGCACATTGGTTGGAGACATTAGAGATCCCCCGATAAAAGAGAGCAATGCTGCCGACATGGTTAAGCTTTACCTATCTCAACCTCCCCTGCCCCCCAGTACAGATCCCTTGACATTTTGGGATGAAAAGAGGCATTTGTGGCCTGTCCTGTCTGTGGTAGCCCAAGAGCTAGTTTCCTGTCCCCCAACCAGCGTTCACAGTAAACGTGTATTTTCAATCACAGGAAATACACTTTCACCTCATTGTTCACAGTTGTCCCCCCAGCTCCTGGAGCAGATGACATTTTTAAAAATAAATCTACCAAAGCTGGGTTACCCAGCTCTCAGCTTTGATTCTGATTAAAAATTGGATATAATCTCCTGCTGACCCACTTGTGCAGTGTGCCAGTTAGTACTGGACTGGGAATTAAAATCATCCCTGGAAAATTGGGCGAACAGCCCTATTTTCCGTTCACTCAGTATAATGCACACATTCAATTTTTCTCAAAGGTGATATTACTGGGAATACTCCTTCCCCCCAATATTTAGTTTCAGAATTATAGTATATTATTTTTTAATTAATTTTTCCCCATATTCTTGCTATATGCACTGTAAAGCCCAATTACATCCATTAATTAGCACTTGTAGCAGTAAATTGTAACTTTTCTAGCCATAGCTGCTGCCGCCCACCAATACATTTCCTGGTATCCCATTAGGCTAATCTGGCTTTGCTGGTTGTCATTACATGACAAATCATCATGGCTCCTGAACCAAAAGATCTCTTATTTTGAGGATATTTTGTAGTTAGCTAGAGGTCATCAATCAAGTAACTTCCCAAATTCAAAATTTTCTATCCCTCTTTAAGACATTATATATTTTATCAACACTAAAAGAGACCTAAGTCCCCAGAGGGCGCTAAGTATATTATTAACATAAATAAACTAGTGCAAAGCAATGTACTAGTCGCAATGAAAATGTAAAAACAACAAATAAACAACAATTTGAAACAACAAATAAAGTAATACTTATGAACGTATATAGATGGAAAGGGGAACCTCATTAAATGTTGCCAAACTCCATTGGATTGTCCATAATAATCCTAGATAGTTCCAATAGGATGTACGATATTTCAGAAATGTCCCCAAAAAAGATGTAGTCGGGCTCCAATATTTTCGGCTGCACTCTCCAAATACTGTCCCCAGCTGGGAGTAGGACTTCTATAGATAAGGGTGAGAAAGAGGCGCACAAATGTGTGTATCTGTATGAACTGGATACAATGAACTGCTGGTATAATATGCACAGGGTACTCACACAGTATACGAGCACACCAATGTGCTTGTGGAAACGGGCTGGTAATCAGAGCAAACCAGCTGGCTCTTCTCCGGTATACAGCACTCCTCCAGCTCCTGGTAGTGGCTTGCTTGTTATCGGCGTGTATATTCAAGGCAACAAGTATTTTATGTAAAACCAAATAACACTTTAATATTGTTAAATAGCATACAAGCCTTGGAATATAACAATGTCATTAAAACAAGCAAGGATATAATTGTATCAGTACTACAACGCGTTTCTTGGCTCTCCTGGCCGTTTCATCAGGCATACTGAAAATTTTTAAAACCGGCTTTTTTATTGCTGCCACTACCAGTCAAAACTAAAACACGCCTCTATTGTAGGTGTGTGTTAATAAACCAATCAAACTCTTGTGTGATCTAATGTTATGGCAACTCCCCCATCAGTGCGTATATCGTGTCATAGACCTGAATGGCTAGCGGGGTTACTGAAACCATCGGAATAGGTAAAGGGGTATATAAACCCTGATAACGGGTGGCCAACTGACTTGCTATCAATCTAATATATACTGTGATGGTAACACCTATTGTGCGAGATGTGATCTCACCATGCCCCTGTATTCCTAAAAATGGACAAGGTACCCGATATAAGTATACTCACATATACCGAACTGTTTACAATACGGTATAGTTATGGGAATTGCGTATGCAGACTCTGCTGTAAACTAAATAATGTGATCAAATAGCACCCTATTTAACTAAGTGTGTTCGTGACTTGCATATATGTAAAATTCCACCAATATTATTATTGGTTATGCGTGGGGAATCATATTTAAATTCTTGAAATATGCCCAAATTTGGAAATTTCAAAAAGTTGGACGAAGAGTTGAAAATGTAAATATGCAGCATATATGCTTCTAAATTGCTATAAATATCTATAAATAATTAAGGGAAGTGTGATGCTTTTAAAATTCTAAATGAGTGTCTATATACAAATTGTGAATTATAGTGTCCTGTATGTAACGAGAACAATAAGGTGTGTTCATCCATATGATGACTGTGATTAGTGTTCTCGGCATGTGCAAAATGTGCCTATGAATCTGATTAAGTGTCCAGTGTGACCAAGGCTCTAACAAAAAATAAAATGTAACCCTTTGTATTCTTATAAACTAGTGTGTGTGTTCATGGGAATGATATCTAAATATCATATTGCCCATAATTGCCTAACTTACCTATAGTGATGCTTATGTGCCTAATTGCCCAATCTTTTGACACATCAAATACCTGCCAATAGAGGCGTGAATAATATTAAAATATATAAAACAGTTAAAATCACATATATGTTCATATAAATGATCATTGTACCAATGGTGTGACCATTACTTATACTAAACTAATATACATATTGAACAGAATCCTATCTATACAATATTTTCATTCATAGGGTAAATACCCTTACATTAATAAAAAACAAAGAGAATATATATATGTGTGAATGGAACATACACAATACATACAAGCACATATATATATATATATATATATATATATATATATATAAGACACATATATCAAACATACACAAATGTTCAACGTAAAAAGGTGTCCTAATTCTAAAAAATGTACAATAATAAAACATAAATCCTAATCCTATTGTCTATTGGAGACGATGTCTTACTGTTATAATATATTCCACAATGTTAACTATTTAGATATCTGATAGGAATCTGCTAGTTAAATATACAATATTAAAAGGCTGCTAAATCTACCACTTCATTGAGCCCATTTGGAAACAGAGAGCCAAATTTAAATATCCAAAAGGTTTCCCTTTGGCGTAATCTGGTGAACCTGTTATATTTGTTGGATGCAGGAATGCTTTCTAATGGGGTAATGCTGTAGGGACAATGTTCTCCATTATGCTCCTGAATATAATGCCTGGATACACTGTGTTTTGTGGATTTATTTTTTACGTTCCTACTATGTTCACTCCACCTTGTGCGTACATTTCATGTTGTACGCCCCAAGTACTGTACCCCACATTTGCAGGATAGTACATATACTACAAAAGAAGAGCTACATGTCAAAGACTCTTTGATAGAAAAAGTTTCCCCAGTGGTATAAGATTTTATGGCTTTAACGCCATGGGTTATGTGGTCACACATGTGGCATCTTCTTTTGCCACATTTGTAAATTCCCTTCCTACCTGTTGGATTACTCTGGATTCCACCTACAATGGATCTCTTAGATATCACCACTTTGCTAGGAGCCAAAGATTGCTTTATTGTGGGTGCTCTTTTATATACCACATTAGGAGTATTTTTTAGATTTTTATTTAATATAGGGTCTTTTAATAAAATAGGTCAATGTTTCTGTAGCACTTTTTTTATGGATTTGAAGTTAGAGTTATATTGGGTTACGAAGCAAGGTTGTTCCTGTTTGTTTACCAGATCTTTACTGTTTGTGTGATTCTTCTTATTTTGGAGAATTTTTGACCTATCTATTTGGCAAGCTTTCTCAAAACCATTTTTTATAATTTCCCAGGGATAACCTTTTTCTTCAAATCTCTGAATTAAGATACACGATTGTTCATAAAATTTCTCTGTCGAACTGCAGTTCCTCTTAATCCTACAAAATTGACTGAACGGTATGTTATTTTTCCACTGTAGATGGTGATTACTGGTGTAGTGAAGAAAATTATTACAATCTACAGTTTTGAAAAAGGTAGATGTAGAAATAGTATGTTTTTTATCCCAAGTTAGTGTAAGGTCTAAAAATTCTATTGTTTCTGGCTGGATATTAGAAGTGAATTGAATACCCATTGTGCTGTCATTCAGAGCCATACAGAATGATTTGGCCTCATCCACTGTTCCTTTAAAAATAAATATCAAATCGTCTATGTATCTTCCATAGAACACCAGGTTTGCCCTCCAGTTCGAATTATAGATGTAATTGAGTTCAAAATAACCCATAAATAAGTTTGCAAAACTGGGGGCAAACCTGGTGCCCATGGCCGTACCTTTCACCTGTAGGTAAAAGTCATCTAAAATTGGAAATAGTTATGTTTCAGTATGAATTCAATGAGTATGAAAATATATTCTTTCTGAGCAGTGGGCATATAGATATCCTCATCTAAATAATATTTTGTGGTTAACAAGCCTAATTCGTGTGAAATGTTAGAATAAAGGGCACTTCCATCTGCTGTAACCCAAATCACATTATCCTCCTTTTTGTATTCTTGTATTTTGTACAATAAATCGGTGGTGTCCCTAATGAAGGATGGCAGGTTTTGGACATACTTCTGAAGAAAGCTATCTATATATTGAGATAACTTATCTGTTATGCTGTTTATGCCTGCAATAATGGGCCGACCTGGTGGTTTAAGGGGATTTTTATGGACCTTAGGGAGATGGTAGTAGTAAGGGATAGACGGATGTGAAGGGGTTAAAAATTTCCGTTCTTTTGAATTCAAAATTCCCTACCATCTTCCAAGATGCATAGCAATTTTTTCATAAAAATCTGTGTAGGATCAGCATCAAGTTTCCTATAATACTCAACATTGAAAAGGATATGTTTGGCTTCACTGATATAATCATGATAATTCTGCAAGACTATTCCTCCCCCCTTATCTGCCTGCCTGATCACCAATGTGGGATCATTGGCTAGAGATTGGAGGGCTTTAGCCTCATTAGGCCATAGTCTTTTTTGTTTCTTGGAAAATTTGGGCATTTTGTCAAAATCTTCCATTACTAGTTGTTGAAAGAGGTCGATATATGTTACATCATTTTTGGGAGGATTAAAGTTAGAAGGCAATGCCAAAGAGGTGTGAATATATCCCTCAAATAAATCCTCAGTGATAAGATCAGGTTCAGCATACACAGTATGTACATGATTATTCATGATTATTCGCACAATAGGTGTTACCATCACAGTATATATTAGATTGATAGCAAGTCAGTTGGCCACCCGTTATCAGGGTTTATATACCCCTTTACCTATTACGATGGTTTCAGTAACCCCGCTAGCCATTCAGGTCTATGACACGATATATGCACTGATGGGGGAGTTGCCATAACATTAGGTCACACAAGAGTTTGATTGGTTTACTAACACACACCTACAATAGAGGTGTGTTTTAGTTTTGACTGGTAGTGGCAGCAATAAAAAAGCCGGTTTTAAACATTTTCAGTATGCCTGATGAAACGGCCAGGAGAGCCGAGAAACACGTTGCAATACTGATACAATTATATCCTTGCTTGTTTTAATGACATTGTTATATTCCAAGGCTTGTATGCTATTTAACAATATTAAAGTGTTATTTGGTTTTACATAAAATACTTGTTGCCTTGAATATACACGCTGATAACAAGCAAGCCACTACCAATAGCTGGAGGAGTGCTGTATACCGGAGAAGAGCCAGCTGGTTTGCTCTGATTACCAGCCCGTTTCCACAAGCACATTGGTGTGCTTGTATACTGTGTGAGTACCCTGTGCATATTATACCAGCAGTTCATTGTATCCAGTTCATACAGATACACACATTTGTGCGCCTCTTTCTCACCCTTAATTATATATTTTATTCCCACTACAGCAGGGTATCCATCCAAAAATGTAAAACAAATTCCAAATAATTTAAATTTAAAAGCTAAGGCCAAAAAATACAATTATTTTGATTTATATTAGTAATTTGAAGGTAACGTCATGTGACCTTCAACCTTAAATATTTCATAATAAACATTGAAATGTTATGTGATGATTTGTCATTGAATGGCGACCAAAAAATTACTTTCTATGTCACAGCGATTTTACTTCCCAAGGGTGTGATGGTTGATTTTATTACAATTTCAACTTTGTATTGACTTTCTTTATATTTTTTGTTATTATTTTTTTTTATATCTTGATTTAGCCTAAACAAGCTTGCTCAAGCATTTGTATTAGTGTATACAATTTTTTTTAAATCGTTTATAATTAAAAAGTGCACCTTAATCATAATTTTACAATTGTAAACACATATTTACACGTTACATGAAAAGTTTCTGTTGTAAGCATTGTCACACATTAGTTCCTGTTCGAGTTAAGCCACAAATTTTTTTATTAGTTAGTGGGAGTTTTGGAGACTGTTATCCAAAATTATTGTCTTAATTTTTAATAAAAAAAACTTTGAATTACAACTATGAATAATATTTTTGGGCACTAAGATCAAATATTAGTGCTACAAACAAATATAGATTTAACAATCAGCCAGCTGCTACCATACGCAAAAAAATACGGTTAATCTCTTGGACAGTGTTGTCATTCTGGAAGTCCGCTCCTCATAAGAAAAAAATACAATAATATTAATGTTTTGCACAGAGGCACAAACAAGTGAGTGAATTTTAAATTTACCACTTAATCCACATTCCATCATTTATTTCCATTTATTAATAAAATATGCTCTGTTTCTTTCTAATATTTTTAAGAGAATACTAAAGAAAAACTGTTTACTTTACTTTGAGGGAGAAGTAGACAGACCTTAAAAAAGAGGATGCTACAAGGAGTTCACGGGTAAGTATTATCAATACATGTGTACTTCTAAATAATTTTTATAAAACCGGCATGGAGTGCTGCTCATATATGTCTAAAGAAGGTTTTAATTTAACTTTCAATTGAAACCTCTGTAAAATAATAAGTATCAGAGCTAGTAATTGTGAGACATAAAATTAAGTAATATAATAAACTTCTATCTATGTTTTATGTGATGAAACATTGTGTTGATGTAGATAAATTGCATCCAAAATGGATTCATGCATGTGATCTATTGCCTGCCTCTGTTCTTTGTTGACACGGGCTAATGCCCTGTCTATGTGTCCATGTAAATCCTTTCTCATATTGTTGACCGCTTTTGTCAATTTTTTTGTTGCTAGTACATTTTCAAGAAGTAATTCTTCCATCCGGCTATACCGATGTTGTGTTTCCGGTTCTGTTGGCTTGTCTTGTTCCGGTTGAGGTGGTTGATTCTGGGCTGTCTGCTCATCCACAATGGGGGCATGATGTTGTGTTGATGGTTGGACAACGCTGACAGATGATGATGGTGAGAAGCATGTTTGTTCAATATTTACTCCAGGACTTTCCTCTACACTAATAACTGGTGAATGCAGTTGACTGGTATGGCTTCCACCTGCAGACATGCCTCGTAGTTCTGAAATAGATGAAACAGTATGTTATTATTTTGTTGTATGAAAACCAATGTATTTGTGGACATGTTGTACAGACATAGAAAGACTCTCGCTAAAAGTTTTCTTTCATAATATCTAAGAAAAAGACAGCAACAGACTATCCACAAACTTTTATTATACATTATTCGCTCAAATATATTTTAATATCCAGGATGGACAGATTTTATCTCTCTGTCAAATCTAAATAAAAGTTATATTCAATTAACAAATTTATTTATAGAAAAATTGTGTAATAAATCACTTGTAGCTGATTATTTTTGCTATAGTAAAGGCTTTATTACATAAAATGTCCAGATAATTATTGCCTGTCTTGTTTGTTTATTTTTTCAGTTTGTTATAACTTACGTGGAGGAGTAGTGGGCATCTCTCCACTTCCAGAGGCTGCTACTGGTGGGATCCGAATCCGAGTTACTAACACTGTTAAATATAGAATAAAATCAGCACAAGTCAAGGTATACTAAATTATAGATAATACGTTTGTGTGAAGACATCAATATTTATTTTCAATATTACATTTATTTATTTTTTAAATAGTAAAGCATAGCAAAAAAAAAATTATTTAATGAAAAGGTGAATAGTGTGCCATACAATTGGCTGAGAATGGTCAGCTGATAGTCGCAACAAGTGGATGGACGGCAGAATCATTATCAGGCTGATGAAAGTCATTATATGAAAAACGCGATACAATGGATAATAAAACAAATATTTGACTTTCAATATTTTGAAAGAGCAGGAAATATAAAGCAGCATTATAAATTTATAGTCCTATCATAACATTTGTTTTGATGTCTTCTTATTATTGTTATTTTATAAATCAAGAATGTAAGCAAGCACTATGCCGCTATGCATGGTTTGGAAAGAAAAAAAATACACGGGGATCAGGCTTACATTATTGGTTTGTAAAATAAAGATAATAATAGAACAAAGAAAAATTGAGTATCAAATAATTGAGTAGATTAATTTGCTGTTCTAGCAGATTCTAGTATGAAATCATGAAAGAAAAATGTTTGGTTCATTATATCTTTAAGCACAACACTTGATCATGGAAAGTAACTTGCCAAGAAAAAGGTAACAGAGCTAGTGAACTGGGACAGGATACATTTTGAATGTAAAAATCTAATCTTCAGTCCATTTTTTTTTCTAAAACCTATGTTTGTATTCCTTATTTAGGTACTTACCACCAGAACTAGGCTGAGGCGTGCTTGGGGCTGATCGCCCTGCAGAGTATTTTCGGTGATCTGGAAAACATCAAGGATAAGAGACAGGTAAGTCTAACACATGTATTAGTGAACAATAGTTATTAGTGATGGGCTAGGGAACTGGGACAGGGTACTATTTGAATGTAATACTCTGGGAGTACAAATCGAATCTTCAATCCATTTTTTTTTCTAAAACCTATGTTTGTATTCCTTATTTAGGTACTTACCAGAACTCGGCTGAGGCGTGCTTGGGGCTGATCGCCCTGCAAAGTATTTTCGGTGATCTGGAAAACATCAAGGATAAGAGACAGGTAAGTCTAACACGTGTATTAGTGAACAATAGTTATTAGTGATGGGCTAGGGAACTGGGACAGGGTACTATTTGAATGTAATACTCTGGGAGTAGAAATCTAATCTTCAATACATTTTTTTTCTAAAACCTATGTTTGTATTCCTTATTTAGGTACTTACCAGAACTAGGCTGAGACGTGCTTGGGGCTGATCACACTGCAGAGTATTTTCAGTGATCTGGAAAACATCAAGGATAAGAGACAGGTAAGTCTAACACGTGTATTAGTGAACAATAGTTATTAGTGATGAATGAATCATAATTTTCAAAAAAACCTATACAGGCCAGGTAGTGAAATATATATAGGAAATCTTGTCAACAGCCCATAATAGGCATTTAAATGTGATGGTCAATTTTTTTATATTTTAAATATTTGAAGTCACATTACAGAAAAAAGGATGCAAAGGCCACAGCGTATAAAATTCAGGTATTGGTGAGGTAGGGAAAGACAAAAAAAAGGGCCTTGGGAGGAAAAGAGAAGAAAGGTGACATGAGGAAAAAGGATATAGAGGAACAACAAATGAAGGGGCATAGGGGAGTGAGGGGAACACAAAAGAAGGGCCATGGTGAGGGAGAAGGATGATATATATATATATATATATATATATATATATATACAGGCCCGGACTGGCCATAGGGCAGACCGGGCATTTGCCCGGTGGGCCGCGGGGTAGTTTAGCCACGCCCACTGTGAAGGTGGGCGGGGCTTTACACAGTATACAAAAAAAAATTGAGAATTTTTTTTATGTTGATTTGGAATTGGAAATATTTAATATAACAAATAAATATTGTTTATTTAATATAACAAATAAAATGTTAATGTTTAACTTCAATAATTGGAATTTGGTCAATGGTCACACACACAGAAGTAGTCGTCTAGTACTCAGTTCACTTCACAGGGCCACTTAAACCGCCATACAAGTTGTAGCTGGCTGCAGCACACAAACATAGATACAAGTTGCTCAGTGCCACTGCTCATCATAATACTTACTATATAATTTAATTTTACTAACTACTACTACAAACAACATTCATTCATTCATTCCAATGGCATTCCAGCGGCTGCAGCACCATTTCCCAATTCTTATCGGCCGAGCAAAGCTGCACACACAGGCGCACTACACTACTTCCGCCGGAAGACTTCCGGCCTGGTTGGGTCTGACTGAGGCTGAGCACGCACGCACTGTGAGTGATGTTACACTCACACGCGCCCAGGGACACCCTGCATGCGGCTGCACACTCATGCCGCGTGCCGGGTGGTCCACGTGACACAGAGGCTCAGGCTGCGAGGGGGCTGATAGACTAGTGCCGGGCCGCGGCAGCCTGTGTGTCACGTGATGTGGGTGTCAGTGTGGAGGCCAGGAGGAGGCCTCAGGCCTGAACTTAAAAACAATGCTACCGCCGGGCCGGGCCAGGCCGTGGGTCCCCTGAGTCCTCCCTGGGTCTGGGGATTGATGACGACTCGATGCTCAAGCAGGCTGGCTTCAACTTAGCAGGGCAGATAGGAGGTCACTCTGCTGGTCTCAGACAGGGACTTAGAGGACCTTTTCTTTTGAGTTGGCAATGGTCGGTGTAGTAAAACATTACTGAATATATAACTTATAATTATATAACTATATACATAACATGATTGATGATGAATAATTGATTCATTTACTATCCTAACTTGAACTAACTTAGTTCCAGTCCTAGCTAGTACTACAGGCTGCTTAGGCAGCCTAAGCAGCCTGTAGTACTAGGCTATGTTTGTACAAAAATTCACTGTTTCTCTGAGAGTCTCTCCTCTGCTGTGGGCTACAGCAGCCTTATGGGGATTACACTGTTACACACACACGTGCCATGGACTTCACTTCAGTCTCCTCCATGTCACGTGGCTGCACCACAGCACAACAATATTATCTATTTATTGGTGGGCTGCTGGTCCTCGGTGGGTGGGGACTGGGGAATATTGCACTTTATTTTTATTTTATTATTATTTTTTTTAATATTTTACTTAATTTTTTCATAACAACCATTTGACAAAATCAAATGAGAAATGGTAGGGGGGGGGGGGGGTTGGGCCTCTTTGCCCTAAAATGCCCGGGCCTCTTTTTGGTCCCAGTCCGGCCCTGTATATATATAATAACTAGTATTTATATAGCGCCTTTCTCACAGTTCTCACAGTGGGACTCAATCTCTTGAAGCGCATTTTCAGCGCTTGCTCTCAAAATTAAAAAAAAATCGGCAGGTGAATAGTTATAGTTGATATTATTAATAAATTTAATGGTACTCATTTGAGCGACATCAGAAGGATTAAGGGCTGAATTGGCCCTGCTGGGATTTGAACCTTTGTATCTTTGAACAGGCTTTTGTAGTCAGGGCATTTTGACAATCAAGCTACCTCACCGGCCTTATATAAAGTGTGATTTTGATTCTGTCATATACAACTATGCCAGATGCATTCATATTCCATCTTTCACATACACAATTCACATACACAAGAAATGTATGTGGATGATGGAAGTTGAGTTATGACATATGTGTATGTAACTATGTATGCTGCCTAGAATGCAACTTCCGTCATACATGATTTTTGCCTTACAGATATGGGTCTTTCTTTATTTGCTTAAAAAAAAAAAAATGTAAATTGTAATAGCTAAAGGATAAATCAATTGTCTTGTCTTCCACTTTATTCCCTTGTATTTATTTTTTTATTTCCACACCCATGCAAAGTAATCAAAGTAATCATATATTTAATTTTACTCACCAGCTCTCTTTTGCCTGACAGATTCGTCTCTCCTACTTGAGCTACGGACACCAGTGACAACAGACTATTCAAGAAGCTTGTCCCGCACCTCCTTCTCCCAACTGTTGAAACGCACACTCTTTGATGTGGAGTGCATCAATGACATTTTCTTTTTGACAATTGCCCTGCAATCATAATACCTATAAATCAAATAAAAACATATTTTTGGTTAGAAAAAAAAAAAAAAAAACATTGAAAAACTATACTGACTTTATTTGAAAATAAGGATTTCTTACATTTTGCATCTGATACATCCAAAGAATACCAGCGGAGCTATTGGAAATGACTGACAGTGCCTGACCTTTACCAAGTTTTAAAAAGTTTTATTATAGAGATGGATAGATTAATAGAAATATATATATATATATATATATATATATATATATATATATATATATATATATATATATATATATAAAAAATCACAGGTTATTGTTGTTTTATATGCATGTAAAATTTAGTTATGTAACAAATAAATTTGTTTTTTTTTTAAGTTAGTACAGTGTTTGCTTATCTGGTATACATTGAAATGGACTATAAAGTCAAAATAAAGTTTTATGATTCTTAATCAGCTAGATCAGATAATTGGAAAGTTAAAGGGACATGAAAAGAAAACAAAATATTTTGCATGATTCAGATAGAGGATATAATTTTCAAAAAATTTCGCATTTACTTCGATTTTCTAATTTATTTCATTCTCTTGTTATCATTTATTGAAGGAGCAGCAATGCACAAATAATTTCTAACAAAACACCTGGGTGAGCCAATCAAAATTGAAATATATGTATATGCACTGTGCAGCCACCAATCAACAGCGAGAAAATAGCTTCTCTGCTGCTCCAAAGCTTGCCTAGAAAAACATTTCAACAAATGATAACAAGAGAAGGAAGATAATGAAATAATATACGTTATTTTGAAAGTTATTTAATTAAAATTGAATTATCTATATGAATCGTAGAAGAAACATTGGTTCATGTCCTTTTAAGTATATACATTTAATAATTTACTTCATTTATATAAATTTACAGTCTTTTTATGTAATAACTTCCTGAGCATGTGCAGAAGCTCACAGGGTATACATATAGGGCATATTTATCAAGGTCTGGCGGACCTGATCCGACAGTGCGGATCAGGTCCGACAGACCTCGCTGAATACGGCGAGCAATACGCTCGACCTATTCAGCATTGCACCAGCTGCTCACAAGAGCCGCTGGTGCAACGCCGCCCCCTGCATACTCGCGGACAATAGGACGGGGGGGTCAATCAACCCGATTGTACTCGATCGGGTTGTATTGTTGCGAGTTTTGTCCGGAAAGGTTATGGACAGGTTATGGAGCAGCGGTCTTTGTGACCGCTGTTTCATAACTGCTGTTTCTGGTGAGCCTGCAGGCTCGCCAGAAACACGGGGCATCAAGCTCCATTCGGAGCTTGATACAACATATGCCCCATAGTCTGTGATTGGATGATATCTGTCACATATACAGGTGACCATAAACAAATAATTGGTATAAAAATAATTATATACATTTTAATGAAGTGTTAGAATTGCATTGTATTTTTATTAGCTATAGCTACTTCTTAATTATGTTATTTATTAAACAGCATGAGCGGTCCTTTAACAATAAGATATTTATATTATAAGGAAAGGTATGTTTGGCTGATGCTGTCATGCACATACTAGAAAGAGTGAGACTGCAGCATGAGAAAAACATACCTGGACTTAAAAAATATTACAACCAACGCTGAATGTGCAGTGGAGAGTAGAGGAAATTGCACAAGAAAAGCATGAGGGCGGCGCTGCTCAAAGTGAATTTGATAATAAATTGATAAGTATAAATTTTTTTATAAATGAATATTTTTTTTTTTTTTAATTTTTTTTTTTTATTGAGACAACATATTAAACAACAGTATGCCAACAGATATAAAATTGGAGGTACAATGTAATGTCATTGAATAATACAATTAAATGTCAAATATTGCATACTTTTATATAACAAAAAAAGAAAGAGTGAATAAGAAACATGGAAATAAGGATGAAAGCAAGTCTATACGGTAAGTGGGTCTCTTTTCTGGAAGTAATGCTTTGTAAATACAGGTTTAGATATTGAGTCTGTGTTTAAAGATGATATTGGTACTCAACATGATAGAGATATAGAATACTGGGATTTATATAAGACGGACATAATGGGTTATAGAGGGGAAGAGAGAGGAGAAGAGAAGCAGGGAGAGAGGAGAGAGAGAAAAAAAAAAAAAAAAAAAAAAAAAAAGGGGAGAGGGGGTGAAGGAACTGGAAAGCAGAAGATGATTAATGAGTCTATGGTGTGGTTTAAGGGCTTGAGGACCAGTTGGGGAACCTAGTGAGCCATGGGAGCCAAATTTCATGGAAGGCATTAGTGCTATCAAGTACTCTGAACGAGTATTGTTCCATTTGGCCAATGTAATGTGTAGATGAGATTACCTGAGAGAGAGTTGGCGACCTCTCCTCTCTCCAAGCTCTAGCTAGGGTCAGTTTTGTGGCCATGAGGACATACATCGTGAGTGCTTCTCCAGAGGTGGTAAGGTCAGACATTCGCATGTGTAAAAGGGCAACCTCAGGGGTAAATGGGGGGGTGAGGCCTAATGCCCGAAGGAGTGTAAATACTTTCTTCCATAATGGCTGAATTATTGGGCAAGACCACCATATGTGGAGTGGAGAACCAAGCATCTTGCATCCTCTCCAGCACTCTGGAGATTGGGAGTGATAGATCTTGTGTAGGATGGTTGGTACATGGTGCCAACGGACCAAAATCTTATAATGTAGTTCCCACAGTGTGGCACAATGGAGGATCTTTTTGGTTGTTTTAATTCTGGCATGCCAATCCTCTAGAGTAAGGGTAAGACCGATTTCTCTCTCCCAGGCCTGATGCTGTGAGATTTTTTGCGAAGGAGCCGGGTTAATAAGTAAATTGTAGTGAAGGGTCAGGAGATGTCGGAGAGCGTGAGCTCCCCGCCATGCTTTCTCCCATGTGGTTAAAGGGCGTAGAGTTTGTTTAGGGTAACCCCAAGTGCGTAAGCGAGTGCTCAATCGGAATCCCTCAAAGTGTAATTTAGGTGGAAGTTGAAATTTCGCACACATTGCTGGGTGTGAGAGCCATGTATCTAGCTCATAGAGGTCGGAGACCTGTAGTGCGTGTACCTGTGGCCATAGGTCATGGTGGGAGTCTGGAAGGCAGAAGAGAGCGGCAGAGATTGTCATGGCTGGAGAGGGGTGGGGGGAGATGTCTGAGTGGTGTCTGATTTGGTCCCAAAATCGGAGTGTGTGTCTGAAAATAGGATGCAGGCCATCAACGTCTCGTCTGTGATGGGGGGGGATCCAGATTATGTCGGGGAGGGTTATATTTGAGGGCAATAGTGAGGATTCTAGAGAGTACCAGCAGAGATGTCTCTCAGGATCATTCCAGCGAAGGATATGTGAGAGTCTTGCGGCATTGTAATATGTGATCATATTCGGGAGAGCAAGGCCTCCCTGTAAGATCGGTTTTTCGAGTGTGCGGCCCGAAGTCCTAGGACGACGGTCTCTCCAGACATACGAAGTGATTAGACTTTGAAATCTATTAAGGAGTGGTCTCGGGATGTTGTAAGGAATAGATCTAAAAAGATATGTGACCTTGGGGAGGAAGGACATCTTTATCGCGGCAATACGGCCTGTCCAAGAGATCTCCCTAAACTCCCATGAATCCAGCAACTTCCTAAATTCCGGAAGTCTATCGGTATAATTCTGTGATATCGTGGTCAGGGGATCTGGGCTGAGGTGAACTCCTAGAATCTTAAGCGAAGAAGATTTCCATTGGAAGTGATAGGTGGACTGTAGTATAGAGAGGGTTTGCGGAGGGATGTTTATGGGAAGGGCCTCAGTTTTAGTTACATTCAATTTATAGAAGCATAGTGAACCGAATTTCTCGAGGAGAGTAAAGACTGCAGGGAGAGAAGTGTCAGGAGAAGTGAGGAAGAGAGTGATGTCATCTGCATAGAGGGAAATTTTATGGGTATGTGGACCTATTGTTAATCCTAATGTCTGAGGGTCTGATCTGATAGATTGAGCTAAGGGCTCTATAGTGAGGGCAAATAACAGTGGGGATAGGGGACAGCCCTGTCGGGTACCATTTGCAATCGTGAATTTGGGAGATTGGAACCCCACCCCGCGAACAGTAGCCGTGGGGCGGTTATAGAGAGTTTGAACCGCACCTACAAAGGAGGTAGGAAAACCAAAAATGGTCATGGCCTCCCATAGGAACTCCCACCTGACCCTGTCAAACGCTTTTTCTGCGTCTAGTGACAGGGCCAGGAAGGGGATTTGCCGGTAGTCCGCAAGATGTAGAATATCCAGGATTCGTCTAGTTGCATCGACTCCTTCTCTATTCGGGATAAAACCAACTTGATCGTTCGCTATAAGGGAGGGAATAACTTTTGCAACCCTATTGGCAAGGAGTTTGGCATATATTTTGGTGTCAGTGTTAATCAATGAGATTGGTCGATAGCTGCTGCACAAATCAGGGGGTTTACCCGGTTTTAAAATGGTAACTATTGTAGCTTCTAGAAATTCAGTTGCTAGAGGGGTACCTGATAGTACGTCTTGGAAGAACTTACCGAGGATAGGGAGGATCTGAGGTAAGAAAGTCTTGTAAAACCTAGCTGTGAATCCGTCTGGGCCAGGGGCTTTCCCTAATTTTAGGTTGCGTATAACGTTTGAGATTTCTTGTGTGGTGAACGGGGATGTCAGAGGGGAGGAGTCCTCGAGAGATAATGAGGGGAGGGCAAGGGATCTAAGGAACTCAGAGATATGTTGGACTGAGGAGGCCGGAGATTCCAGATTGGACTCTATATTGTAAAGGTCAGAGTAATATTGCCTGAAAGTGTTGCCAATTTCACGAGGGGCAGTAGCCTGTGTCCCTAGGGGAGTGCGTATGGACATGATTCTGGCTTGGGCTGTGCGGTTTTTAAGTTTGTTGGCTAGAAGCGTGGAGGCTTTGTTAGCAAAATGGTAATAAATCCTTTTATACTTCTCTAACATGGATTGGGTTTTCTTGAGTTCAAGAGTTTGGATTTGTTTCATAGTGTCTGAGATTTTGTCATTGAGAGAGGGGGAGTATGTGTGAGATAGGTCTGCTCTAAGTTGGCGAAGTTGGATATTCAAAGAGGATAAGGAGGACTTGCCTTTTGCCCGAGCCTCCCATTCGAATTGGATGAGGTGGCCTCTCACCACTGCCTTCAGGGCGGCCCACTGGTTTTGTGCTGAGGTCTGATCATTGTCATTAAGGGAGATATAATCTGTGATTATGTTCTGTAGGGAAGTCTTAAGATGTGGGTCTGTAAGAGTCCAGTCCTGTAGGCGCCAAGTGAGAGGAGGTGGGCGGGTGTATGGGCCTATTTGCATGTGGAGTGAGTCATGATCTGACCACGAAACTGGGGAGATAGTAGTAGAATAGACATTGTCAAGGAACTTGGCACATACAAAAAAGTAGTCTATGCGCGTATGTGATCTATGTGGAAAAGAGTAGAAAGTGAATTCCTTATCTTGTGGGTGTAGAGCACGCCAAACGTCATATAAGTCATGTAGTGCTATTAGTGATTGGAGGGCTGAGGATAGGGAGTGGGTTGCTCTATCATTTCTAGAGAGTGGAGGTCCTAATCTGTCTAATTGTATATCCCATACGAGATTGAAGTCCCCTCCTATTATGAGGTCTCCCTGCTGTATAGAAGCTATAGACTTAAGTAAAGTTCTAAGGAAGTTGACTTGTTTACTATTCGGTGCATATATGTTAAGGAGGGTAACTAGGTGGGTATTTATTCTACAGACAGCGATAATATAGCGTGCTTGGGGATCTAACTCGGTATAGATCTGATCATAATGGACATTCTTGCCTATATAGATAGCTACCCCTCTAGATTTCGATGGGAATGTTGCATCTAGAAGTGTTGGGTAGTGTTTGGAGGTGTATCGTTTGGAATATACGTGAGTCCAGTGTGTCTCCTGAATGAAGGCGATGTCTACGTGGTTTTTACGTAAATAGTTAAAAAGGAGGCTTCGTTTGGTAGGGGACTTCAAACCCTGAACATTAAGAGTTAGAAGATGTAGGCCTTTCATGGTGCACTTGGGTTGTGATCAGTAGATGGGGGTATAGGGAAGAGAGAGAAGGACAAAGAAGGGGAGAGAAAAAAAAAAAAAAAAAAAGGGGGGGGGGGAGGGGTCGGGTAGAGTCCGAAAAATGTGGATGAGTACCAATTATAGAGATAGGGAGCAAGAGTTAACTTCACTTATAAAGATATATATTTCGGGAGAAGGGAAACAGCGGGCCAGAGCCGCTTTGTATAAAAGGAGGAGAGGGATATGGGTAGGAAGGGGTGAGGAGATATGTTAAGAGGCCTTGAGTTGAGCTATCGTAAATAGAGGAGTATATGGTGAAGGGAGAGGGGGGGATTGAGGAAGGGGGGGGGGCAGAGCCTTGAATGTATATTCAGTGGGGGGTTAATATGAGGACGGGTAGACGGAGCTGTAAGTCGTGGAAGTGAGAGGTGGGGACAAATGGTGGAATAAGTATTGGGGGAGGGAGGTAGATGGGAGGAAATAGGAGAAGAGAAAAAAAGTGCAATCCTGTAGAAAGGGGTAGAAATAGTGGCAGTGTTCGAGTAGGAGGTAAGAAGGAGGCGTGGGAGGGAGGGCCGAGAGGAAGCGGGGGTAGAGCCCCCCAATGTTGGATGGAGAGGTGGGTGAGATGATTCATTAGAGGGTGATGATGTGTAGAATATTGAGAACTGGATAAGTAGATATTTGTATAAGGACTATCCTGTATAGAAAGGTATGATTTAGCGTATGTGGTGAGAGGATAAGTAGTAAGGGAGGAAGAGGAGTTGGATGGAGGTAAATGTAAAAAGAACATGAAGGTTAATGGAGGTATCATGACAGTTGTGGATATGAGAATAAGAGCTTGAGGGTGGTATAGAAAACTTATAAGAGAGAGTAAACATGGCCTTGTTGACCTGGACATTTAACCTAGAGCATAAATTCTGATAACAACTTTTTAGTTAGCTAAGTGCAATGGTGATAGAGGAGAATAAAGGACAAAAGGATACTAAGAGAAGGGTGAGCTAATAACATTAGACCAATAATACCTGTGTTAAGTTTGTATACATTGAATCCTAAATTTCCTTTAGAGAGAACAAAGACTGAATGCAATAACTCAATGAGCAAAATCAACAAGATAAATAACATTTCGGGCATTTAACAAATCACAAGTAATAAGAGCTTGAGGGTGGTATAGAAAACTTATAAGAGAGAGTAAATATGGCCTTGTTGACCTGGACATTTAACCTAGAGCATAAATTCTGATAACAACTTTTTAGTTAGCTAAGTGCAATGGTGATAGAGGAGAATAAAGGACAAAAGGATACTAAGAGAAGGGTGAGCTAATAAAATTAGACCAATAATACCTGTGTTAAGTTTGTATACATTGAATCCTAAATTTCCTTTAGAAAGAACAAAGACTGAATGCAATAACTTAATGAGCAAAATCAACAAGAAAAATAACATTTCGGACATTTAACAAATCACAAGTAAACTTGCGATATATAAACTTGTCATAATAAGACTTTATCAGGACTGTATAGGAAAATAAGGAGCCGTGAGCCAAGAGTAGAGTAAGATATGTACCCGTGTGTGGGCTCTAGGCTTACCTGTCCGTCGAATGTTCGTAATAAGCGTCCAGGTAGGGAGACCTAGGATAGGGGGGTGAAAAAAGAGTAAGATGTGTACCCGTATGTACACCCCCAATCCCAAAATAACCCCTGGAGGTAAGTCCAATAGGAAAATGGAAAGAAACAGTCTTTCAAAGGGGCAGGAAAAGGGATATTAGTGCAACAAGTAACTTCAGATAGGACATAAGGGTCATCCCAGGTCTTGAAGTAGTGGAGTAGAGGCTCTGGAGTGCCATTCAGAGGCTGAGGGGTCCAGATCACCTGTTTTTCCTTTTTTCCTGGGGGGTAGTCCAGGGGGGCTAATGAGTTCCCAGGTGGTGAGGAGTTTCATGCCTTGTTCTAAGGAGGAGACTGTGTGAGATGAATCTTGGTATTGAACATGTAACTTCACAGGGAATCCCCACCTGTATTTGATCTTGTTTTGTCTGAGAGCCAGGGTGAACTGATGGAAAGTCCTTCTTTTGTTTAGTGTGTATGGAGATAGGTCAGGGAAGATCTGTAACTTGTTGTATGGTTCCTTAAGGGGTCTGTTAGTGAAGGAGGCTCTCATGATCTTCTCTTTAGTGGTGTAGTAGTGTAGGCGTACAATGACGTCTCTGGGAGTGTCAGGTATGGAGTTACGGGGGCGTGTGGACCTGTGTGCTCTGTCCATTAGGAGATCTTGATCTGTGGTGGAGTCAAGGATGATCTTAAACAATGTAACCAAGTATTGTTGGAGGTTTGATGTAGAGACATCTTCCGGAATTCCGCGGATCCTGAGGTTGTTGCGGCGGGATCTGTCTTCATTATCTGCCAACTTGGATTCGAGATCGGACATTTGTTCTGCTAGTGATTGAGAGTAAGCTAAGAGGTTGGCATGATCAGTCGCCAAATCTTCATGTTTCCTCTCAAGGATTTCAGTTCTCTCTCCCAGAGAAGAGATCTCGCGTTTCAGTTCGCCAACTGAGTGACGGAGCTCCTGCCTTAGGGACGAATAGTGAGTGTCCATCTTATCAGTTAAGATTCTGATGGATTCTAGAAAAGTTGATTGAGAGAGTGTGGTTTTATCTTTGCGAGTTACCTCAGGTCTAGAATTATCTGCCCCTGGAGCTGCTGAATCTCTGGAATCCTCTCCTGAGAACTCAGGATCTGAGAAGGTTTTACTATGGAAGTGATCCGTGAGAGTCCTCTTAGGATTTTCCTGGTGCTTTGGTTTTCTTTTGATAGACTGAGCCATGTCATAGGTGAGAGGCTATCCAGAGAGTAGAATTTAAAGGTGCAGGCTTGAGGTTGCTGAATCAATGATAGATGAATTTTTGGGGGGATGTTACCCCCGCCCCTCCAAAGCCAGGTGCTCTAGCCCATCATTTTCCTATATCAGGGTGTAGATAGGGAGGTTCAGTAGTTCACTGCAGGTCTGTGGGAAAGGTGAGCGATTCCCCCTCTCCTGGGGATGTACCACCTCTGGGCGAGACCGGTAAAAGGAGAAAGGATATGACCCGCGCCCTAGGGGTGGACGCGGGAAAGGGGGGAGAGGGGGGCGTCCAGGGGAGTAGAGATGTTGCTCCTGTATAGATTGTGCAGAGTGTCCTCTCTAGGATGAGGCTCCACAATGGTAGCAAGTGACCTGGGTATGATACAAATTCTGCAGACTATATTGGGGGGAAGAGTCGTGAGGTGGCCTCAATAAGAGGGGTGATTTTAAAAGTCCCCAGCAAAAGTTCTGCAGAGTAACTCAGTGTGGTCCCAGAGCAGTGTCTGTAGTTATAAATTATGTAGATGATCTGCTCAGTGTGGACTTTACCCAGGAGGGTGTAAAGGCTCAGACTGTGTGAAGCAAAAAAAGAGGTTTTGTCAGCTTATTCCACAGCCGCGGTGTTAAGTGTCCATGAAATTGCTTCAAGTAGATGTGGAGACCTCTAGTAGTTAATTATGGCTTGCAATGCAGCAGGTATAGTGTCTGAATTAGTGCTGGAGTGTTTGTGTAGCTCAGTGAGCTGGGTCTGCTATAAAGTGTCCTGTATAAAATTTATGCTGTCAGGGAAAGTTCTTGTCTCCAGTGTGTAATTTGGCTGCATGTATTCTGAGACTGGGAGCTTAAGAGTAACGCTACAGCTGGGCAAGGGTACTGATTTGTGCCTGCTTTTTTTCTTTATTTTCCTCTCCCTGTTTCCTTTTTGAGGGAACCCACTAGCATCTGATGCAGACCCAAGTAGAGGCCGTGTGACAGGATCGGAGGTAGCTGTGGGGGTTTGCAGATGGCCCCGGTGCAAGATTACCTGGGAAGAAGGGGTCCTGAGGTGTTCCAGCGGTATCAAGGCCTTCTCTCCACTAGCCGAGTACCTGCAGAAGAAGCTCCGTGTGACTAGGCGCTGCCAGGGACCAACTCGGGTACTGAGTAAAGTGCGGCTGCAGAGTCAAAGATGGCCGCCGTTCGCGGGCTTTTCTCCTGTATCCCTAGGAGCCTCTGAAGCTCCAAGAGATGGTGTGCCGGGGCCTCCCCGGTCTCCAGCTAGTCACCGGAGCCACCGGAGAGGCAGAGAAAGCCAGGAGGGAGCAGGTAGGAGGTTACTTCAGCGCTCCATAGCGAGGTATCGCTAATCCAGAAGTGTGGAGCAGGGCTGGATGTTAGAGGCGTGATCAGTCCTCAGGGGTATATAGATTAATATATAAAAAAAAAGGGTAAGAAAACAAAAAAAATGCAGAGGTCTAAGAAGTATTATGCCTGAGGGTGTATTTAGGATAAATTTGGGAGAGCTTGTCGAATTAAAGGGAGATTTTTACTGGGGAAAAAGCTGTTTTGTAGAGGGAGCTCCGGTCTCATGCGACCAGTCAGCTCTGTAGTTGGCTCCGCCCCATAAATGAATATTTAAAGGCACACTGAAACCAAATTTTTTCTTTCACGATTCAGGTAGAGCATAGAATTTTAATAAAATTTAAAATTTAATACTATTATTTTTTTTTCTTTAGTCAGTCTCCTTGGAGCTTGGTTTGAAAAAGAAGGAATGTAATTGTAAAGCTTAAGAAATGGAACAATTTTTGGTTCAGCATCTTGGATAGCGATTGCTGATTGGTGGCAACATTTAGCCAACAATCATCACGCACTACCCAGGTACTGACCCAAGGATGGGCTGGCTCATAGGCTTACATTCATTCTTTTTCAAATAAAGATAGTTACCAAGGGGTTAATTTATCAAGCTCTATACAGGGCTTCATGCCCCTGAGGCTCGCCGGAAAAGTTATGACGCAGCTGTCGTCATTTATCGATGTGCGGAGGACATGATACGCTACATCGTATCTTGTCCCCTCGCACATTAATACATTGACCCCCAAGAGAACACAGAAAATTTGATAATAGGAGTAAATTAGAAAATTGATAAAAAAAAACATTGATGCTCTATCGGAATCATGAAAGAAATAATTTGGGTTAAGTGTCCCTTTACGTTTGAATCTGACTTTGTGCCCCATAAAGTTGATTAAAGTTTATCCCTTGCCTTTATTTATAAATCATGAGAAGACAAATATACACCCTGTTCCAAATTATTATGCCAATGATATCTTTCTCATTTACTTAAATAATTGATGTAAACAACAGTCAGTATAATTCTCATGTTATCAACTATTAAGAGTACAATGCAAATTTTATTGAACAAACCTCCTAAAGATAACAGTATTTTTTTTCAAAATAAAAAACTTACAATGCACTGTTCCAAATTATTACGCACAGTAAGTTTCAAAACACTTTATAGGTTGTAAAGAACTGAAAATTGTCAATTGTTGTGTTTGCAGCATATTTACTGAAATCAAAAGCTATTTCAAACAAACTTTGAACAACATTTTAACTTTTTAAACATTTTAACAGGCCACGTTACATTTTAACATAGGACCCCTTATTTGATAGCAGCTTCACAAGTCTTGCATCCATTGAACTTGTGAGTTTTTGGACAGTTTCTGCTTGAATTTGTTTGCAAGATGTCAGAATAGCCTCCCAAAGCTGCTGTTTGGATGTAAACTGCCTCCCACCCTCATAGATCTTTTGCTTGAGGATGCTCCAAACGTTCTCAATAGGATTGAGGTCAGGGGAGGATGGAGGCCACACCATGACTTTCTCTCCTTTTATCCCCATAGCAGCCATTGATACAGAGGTATTCTTTGCAGCATGATATGGTGCATTGTCATGCATGAAGATGATTTTATTACGGAAAGCATAGTTCTTCCTTCTGTACCAGGGAAGGAAGTGGCAGTCAGGAACTCCACATACTTTGCAGAGGTCATCTTTACACCTTCGGGGACTCTAAAGGGGTCAACCAGCTCTCTTCCCATGATTCCGGCCCAAAACATGACTCCACCACCGCCTTGCTGACGTCGCAGCCTTGTTTGAACAGGGTGGCCATCCACCAACCATCCACTACTCCATCCATCTGGACTATCCAGGGTTGCACGGCACTCATCAGTGAACAGGACTGTTTGAAAATTAGTCTTCATGTATTTTTCTGCCCAATGCAGCCATTTCTGCTTGTGAGCATTGGTTAGTGGTGGCCGAATGGAAGGTTTATGCACAGTTGCAAGACTCTGGAGGACTCTACACCTTGATGTCCGTGGGACTCCAGAGGCACCAGCAGCTTCAAATATCTGTTTGCTGCTATGTAATGGTATTTTAGCAGCTGATCTCTTGATCCGATGCATGGATCTGGCAGAAATCTTCCTCAATGTGCCTTTATCTGCACAAACCCGTCTGTGCTCTGAATCAGCCATAAATCTCTTAATAGTGCGATGATCACGCTTAAGTTTTCGTGAAATATCTAATGTTTTCATACCTCATCCAAGGCATTGAACTATTTCATTCTTTTCGGCAGCAGAGAGATCCTTTTTCTTCCCCATATTGCTTGAAAATAGTGCTCTGCTTAATAATGTGGAACACCCTCCTTTAGTAGTTTTTCCTTTAATTGGGCTCACCTGGCAATCTAATAATCACAGGTGTCCAAGATTGTTTTCAGTGATCAAAAGAGCCCTGAGACACAATGCCATCCATAAGTTAAACTGAAAAAAAAAAAAAAATCTTTGTGACACTGAATTAGAATTTGCATAATAATTTGGAACAGGGTGTATACAATCCAAAAAATAAATATATTTGGTCTTGGTTGGGCAAAGTTTCCATCTTTAATTCTGTAAATATTATAAAAAAGGCCTTAAATGGATAATAAACAGTAAACACAAACATTTTATTTCAAGATAGAGATGAAAATTTAAACAATTATATTATTTAATAGTAAGTCATTATTTCTTCATTCACATGGAATCTTTATTTGAAAGCAGGAATGAGCATTCTTTAGGTGCAGAACCTGGGTTGCACTTGCTTATTGGTTTGTTAAATGTTGCCACCAATCTCAAAAGCTCGCCAGGGTACTAAAACAAAAAATGGCCAGGCTCTGTCATGTCCTTAACTTATCAAACTACAATTTCAAATAAAGATAACAAGAGAAAAAAGACAAATTAATAATAAAATAGGAGTAATTTAGAAAGTTGATTAAAAAATAAATGCTCTAGCAGAATCATGAAATAAATTTTCAGAGTTTACTATCCCTTTAAGCTTGACTTACATTCCTGCTTTTTCAAATAAAGATGCCATGACAATGAAAAATAATATTAATTGAATGTATTTCTTTAGTTTACACATTTTGGCCTGTGTAGTTTGTACACACAGGCTAACACACACTAGAGTTAGTTTTTTACTATAAAAGAAAATTGTTTTTGAAAACTTACCGGTGCTTGACACAGGTGGCTGTCTGCTCCACTGCTCCAACTGCAAAGACAGCATCACGAACAGTGTTCCATGCCACTTGATTTGCCGAGGAGGAAACACTGGACGAAAACAAGATGTGCCGGACTTTCAGCACAGCAGACACAAGACACAAATTTTCCTCTGGCGTAAACATTGGCCCTCTATGCCTTGGTGATGTGGCACGCTGTTCAGCAGCACTAGAGTCAGACTCCTCAGAGGTTGTAAGTGGCCTCCTCCTCTTACATTGTTTTTTGGCACTGGTGTGCTTACCATGCCTCCCCTTGTCCCTACCTACCCTCTCCCTAGTACCAAGGTCCCTATCCTTATGTACACATTGTACAGGGTGCCTATGATGAATCCTCCTATGCCTATCCCTACCTCTATCACTATCCCTATTATTATTACTAGTACTCTCCCTAGCTCCACGGTCCCTATCCCTATGTCCACTATCACTACCTCTAGTACTCTCCCTAGCTACACTGTCCCTATCTCTACTGTCCCTATCACCTCAATGAACAATACCAATTTCTCTAGTAAAAGACATTCTCTCTCCAATATCAATCAAACTGCTCTCTTCAACTCACAAAAATTATAAGAATCAGATATTAGTTACATGGGTGTGGCTATAGTGTGCAGGAGTGATGCAAGCATAATTGTCAACCAGGCTGCCTGATTGGCTGCACAGTGCACACACACTGCACACTGCACAGTCTAAATAATTATAAAGATAAGTGTTTAAATGACATATAACATTTATTTATTATTAATATATTACAGTAATTTAAAAGTGGAATACAATACATTTCATTTATGAATAATATTTGATATGATTAAATAATATCTAATAGATTAGAAAACACAAATCGAATGTATCCGAAATAATCGAACCGAATCGTATACGAAATTAAAAAACCATCACAAATTACGACTCGGTCCGAAATTTGAATGGCGGTTTCAAATGAATCCGAAAGAACAAATTAACTAAATTACGAACGTTACTGAAACGAATAAGTATGCATACCGAATTAATTAGACCGTACCGGAAGCGAGAGTGTCTGACGTGGAGGATATAGTAAACAAACACGAGGCAACTATATCGACTCAGGGTAAGACCATCTCCCATTTGCAAGCTCGTTTGGAGGATCTTGAAGGCAGGTCAAGGCGGAATAACCTGCGGGTTATTGGCCTCCTGGAGTCGGTTGAGTTTCAAGATTTAATACTCTTCGCTTCAGTTACTCTACCTCAGGCACTCTTGGTTCCTCTTCCCCCTGTTCCATTTCTGATTGAGAGAGCTCATAGAATAGGCATTATTAGAGAGAATAACTCACTATATAAACCAAGACCGGTCATTTTTAAGTTTGTGAATTACCAGGATAAAATGCTATATTTAAAACATTACAGGAAACTAAGTGCCTTAAATATTCATTCACATAAAATAATGATTTTTCAGGATTTTTCGGCTGAGACTTCAGCTAAAAGAAGAGAAATGTCCCCCTTCTTCGATAGATTCTTGAAAGCAGAATACAATGTTCGATTGGTATACCCAGCAAAATTGTTAGTGAGCAAGGCGGATACCGCCTATACATTAAACAACAGCGATGAGGCTAGATCCTTGTGTAAAGAGTTGGGCATCTGATGAGGTTGGAATAGCATAGATTATGATACTAAGAGCTACATTGATTTTTATCAGAAGTATGTTCGCTTGTTTTATCTGTATATATTTTTTCTGTTTTTTTCCACAGGAGGGTGTAATGTTTTTATTTGATGGAGTAGATAATAAATTTCCCCCCCTTTCTGATGTTTTTTTTTTTGTTTTTTTTTCTCTCCCCTTTGTTCTGTGCTGGTTCTTTTTATGCTGGCGGTGTATGTCCCTCTGGTCTCTGGTACTCAGCACCTCCCTTATCACCTCTCTGTGTGTCGACTGGGCGTTGGTGGCGGTCGCTTATAAGATGTGTAGATGGCTCCTCTTAGGTTACAAAATATAACTGATGATCGTCTTGCAATGTTTTTTAGACATTGGAAGATATTTATCTTATCATGTCCACTTCCGTTACAAATAATGCTAGTTAAACCATTTAGGAACACTCCATATTTCCAATTACAAGTACTTGCGGGTCATTTCCCGGGGGCCTGGCTCGGGGAGGTGGCTGGGGACAGTGAGGGGGGTTGGTGAGGCCAGAGGAGACCTCCTCTCCCAGTTATATCCCAGTAATTTTTGAGTTTTTTTTTTTTTTTTTTGTCTTTTGGATTCGGTATAAGGAATCAACCTTGTACGATAGGGCAATAATGTTTTGTAATTTATTCTAAAAAGAGAAGAAAGGGGGATTATCTGAACATGAGGCGGGTTTAGTGTGTTTCATGGTTGTGATGTGTTTAGGAACAATTGCAAAATGGTTATTTACATGAGTATTATCATGTCGAGTATGATTTATTTATTTACATCGCTCTTCTATACGATTGGAATACTAAGTTTCATGTATGTATTAAGTTTGTTGAAAAATTGAAAAATAAATATATAAAAAAAAAATTAGACCGTACCGAACTGAAAAAAAAAAAAAGAATCGAAACGAACCGAAACAAATTTTTCGACCGCACACATGTCTAATGAAGACTTCTGCCGGCTTCGATGTGGACTTCGGCCCGCTTGGATGAAGACTTTTCCGGCTTCGATGAGGACTTCTGCCGCTTGGATGAGGATGGATGTCCAGTCTTCGAAAACTGTAAGTAGATTTTTTTTAAGGGTTTTTTGGGTGGGTTTTATTTTTAGAGTAGGGTCTGGGCAGTAAAAGAGCTAAATGCTCTTTTAAGGGCAAGCCCATACAAATGTCCTTTTTAAGGCAATGGGGAGCTTAGGTTTTTTAGATAGGCTTTTTATTTGGGGGGGTAGTTGGTTGGGTGGTGGGTTTTACTGTTGGGGGGTGTTTGTATTTTTTTTTTTACAGGTAAAAGAGCTGATTTCTTTGAGGCAATGCCCCACAAAAGGCCCTTTTAAGGGCCATTGGTAGTTTTTTTTAGGCTAGTTTTTGTTTTATTTTGATAGGGCTTTCAGATTAGGTGTAATTCTTTTTTATTTCTTGTAACTTAGTGTTTTTTATTTTTTGAAACAGTGTTTATTTTTTTTGTTAGAAATTTTTAATTGTAGATTTAAATCATTTGAGAAGGGTTAGGTTTTTAAATATGTAATATAGTTAATTTAATTGGTAGTTTAATGTAATTTTAGTATAATAGTTAGGGTAGGTTAATTAATAGTTTAATATAGTTTAATGTAATTTTAGTATAATAGTTAGGGTAGGTTAATTAGAAGTTTAATATAGTTTAATGTAATTTTAGTATAATAGTTAGGGTAGGTTAATTAATAGTTTAATATAGTTTAATGTAATTTTAGTATAATAGTAAGGGTAGGTTAATTAATAGTTTAATATAGTTTAATTTAATTTACAGGCAAGTTTTAATTTATAACAAGATAGGGATGAGGTAATTTTAATGTAAAGTTAGCGGGTTGTTAGGTTTAGGAGTTAATAGCTTAATTTAGTTTATGGTGATGTGGGGGGCTGGTGGTTTAGGGGTTATGTTTAGTTAATGGTAGTGATGTGGAGGCCAGGGCTTTAGGGGTTAATAATTTTATTACAATTGCGGTGGGGTCCGGGAGCGGCGGAATAGGGGTTAATAACTTTATTTAGTGTGGTGTCGGGCGGCAGATTAGTTTTTCTTCCATATAAATCAATGGGATATCTGGCAGCATTGAACATGAGCTTTCGCTGCTTTCAGACTCCCATTGGTTCCTATGGCATCCAGGGTGGCGGATTGAAAACCAGGTACGCTGGGCCGGAATAGTAGCGAGCGTACCTGTTAGAAATTTGATAACTTGCAAAAGGTGTCAGATAGTGCCGAATTTGTATTCGGAACATCTGTAATGATGTAAGCATCGATCTGTGTCGGATTGAGACCGGGGATCGTATGTTACGTCACAAATTTCAACTTTTGCCGGTCTGTAGGCTTTGATAACTAGGTTGAATAAAGCTCGCCACAATTACGCTGCTGAATTCCAGCGTATTTGCGGTTGAAGACTTGATAAATAGGCCTCATAGTCTCTTATAACCAAAGGGCACCTTAAATATACTCTTTTGGATATAGTTTAAACAGGCACAAGGTAAGTTTTTAGTATCATAAAAACACATATGACATAAAAGAAGTGCACCTTTTGCTTTTCTCGATTTCACTCCTAAGGGAGGCTAGTGATGAAAACGCTTAGGTGCTGAGTATACAAAGTTGAGATTGGTCTTACTTAAACAGTTATCTGTCCCTGCTAGGGCTAAAAATGGTCACTTGTGTTTAGGGATAAGCTCGTCCCCATAATAAAAACTATGTACTCTATATACATTCTTAAAAATAAGGGGCACCCTGAGTAGCGTATATAGCTGTAAAATGTAAGCATATCTGGCAAAACTCTCACCCAAATTGTCATAAGCTACTTTGTTATATAACATGAATTAGATGGCTAATACATTATTTAAATTAATTCTACATAAGGGATAAGGAGTTACACTAACCTCTGGGTTAGTAGTTACATAGGAAAGCATTTGACATTCTACGAGCATAGGGGGATGAAGGAACACATAGCATACTATACACTATTAATTATAGCTTGGACGCTTAAGTTGTAGTCTAATATGTAATTGGGTACCATATTTTAACTACCTCTAAACTAGAAGTGCAGCATAAATCTAGGACTCAATTATTGTGACTATTTTCTCTTGCAGAGGAATCAGGGAATAGGGGTCCACAGAAAGATCTTATCCTTTTGTGGGCTTTTGCCATTTGCCTACATCAAAATAACAAGATTCTTCAGTCGCTACTTGCGACCGCCAAGTTTGTCTGCATATTCTTTCAGCTTAAGTTTCATAATTCTACTCTCGACCATCACCTTTTAACAAGGGATAGCAAGAGAAAATAGTCACAATCGGTGACCGCCAAGACTATTTGCATTTTCCCCCAAGACCCCTTGCTTGGTAAGGATTAGGGGCTAATACAAAAGAATTATATCAAGTTTGACTGCTATATTGCACTTCGAATAAATTCTAAGAAGTCTCTCCGGCTGTTGCATGCTTCGGAAGTTCTACCTGTGACGTCAGAGGCATCACACAAAAGCCGCCACCTACTTTCAGTCGGTAACGCCACACCACATAGGAGGAGTGAGCCTACCCGCCACACAACACGCTGTGTTTGGTTTGTCCGTTATTGCCAAACAGCGTTCTCCATTTGTTTTTCACATATTGCGAACACCCCAATTTCCTTCTTATGTCAAGATATCAGTATAGCCTAAGGCCAAGACTTTGTTTCATCTTTTAAGAACAAGTACAACATTCTCTACTGTGGTTGATTTGGCTAATATTTGCTATGTTGCTATAAGGGAGACGTCCCTTTTCTTTTATCATATTTTAAAATCTAAATTTATATGCTGAAGTGGATGTTATTTGTCTACATTTTATTAAATTGTTACTTTTATTCATTGGATGGTATTCACTCTGTTACTTATGTATTCTAATAATCAAAGTGGTTACATACAGGGAGTGCAGAATTATTAGGCAAATGAGTATTTTGACCACATCATCCTCTTTATGCATGTTGTCTTACTCCAAGCTGTATAGGCTCGAAAGCCTACTACCAATTAAGCATATTAGGTGATGTGCATCTCTGTAATGAGAAGGGGTGTGGTCTAATGACATCAACACCCTATATCAGGTGTGCATAATTATTAGGCAACTTCCTTTCCTTTGGCAAAATGGGTCAAAAGAAGGACTTGACAGGCTCAGAAAAGTCAAAAATAGTGAGATATCTTGCAGAGGGATGCAGCACTCTTAAAATTGCAAAGCTTCTGAAGCGTGATCATCGAACAATCAAGCGTTTCATTCAAAATAGTCAACAGGGTTGCAAAAAGCGTGTGGAAAAACCAAGGCGCAAAATAACTGCCCATGAACTGAGAAAAGTCAAGCGTGCAGCTGCCAAGATGCCACTTGCCACCAGTTTGGCCATATTTCAGAGCTGCAACATCACTGGAGTGCCCAAAAGCACAAGGTGTGCAATACTCAGAGACATGGCCAAGGTAAGAAAGGCTGAAAGACGACCACCACTGAACAAGACACACAAGCTGAAACGTCAAGACTGGGCCAAGAAATATCTCAAGACTGATTTTTCTAAGGTTTTATGGACTGATGAAATGAGAGTGAGCCTTGATGGGCCAGATGGATGGGCCCGTGGCTGGATTGGTAAAGGGCAGAGAGCTCCAGTCCGACTCAGACGCCAGCAAGGTGGAGGTGGAGTACTGGTTTGGGCTGGTATCATCAAAGATGAGCTTGTGGGGCCTTTTCGGGTTGAGGATGGAGTCAAGCTCAACTCCCAGTCCTACTGCCAGTTTCTGGAAGACACCTTCTTCAAGCAGTGGTACAGGAAGAAGTCTGCATCCTTCAAGAAAAACATGATTTTCATGCAGGACAATGCTCCATCACACGCGTCCAAGTACTCCACAGCGTGGCTGGCAAGAAAGGGTATAAAAGAAGAAAATCTAATGACATGGCCTCCTTGTTCACCTGATCTGAACCCCATTGAGAACCTGTGGTCCATCATCAAATGTGAGATTTACAAGGAGGGAAAACAGTACACCTCTCTGAACAGTGTCTGGGAGGCTGTGGTTGCTGCTGCACGCAATGTTGATGGTGAACAGATCAAAACACTGACAGAATCCATGGATGGCAGGCTTTTGAGTGTCCTTGCAAAGAAATGGTCACTGATTTGTTTTTGTTTTGTTTTTGAATGTCAGAAATGTATATTTGTGAATGTTGAGATGTTATATTGGTTTCACTGGTAAAAATAAATAATTGAAATGGGTATATATTTGTTTTTTGTTAAGTTGCCTAATAATTATGCACAGTAATAGTCACCTGCACACACAGATATCCCCCTAAAATAGCTATAACTAAAAACAAACTAAAAACTACTTCCAAAACTATTCAGCTTTGATATTAATGAGTTTTTTGGGTTCATTGAGAACATGGTTGTTGTTTAATAATAAAATTAATCCTCAAAAATACAACTTGCCTAATAATTCTGCACTCCCTGTATTTTAACTTATATTCTTACCAATACACAATATTGCTATATTGTATTCTTTCTCTACATTAGCTATTTCCTTAAATCGTTTTATTCACTAATGTCAAGTATACTAGTTAGGTAGAACCTATATTAGCTTAATAACCATTTTAAAACACTTAAAATATATTAACCCGTGCTTATAGCGGTTAACTATTTCTACTAGCATTGAACCATATGTTTCGGCCTAAACAGTATATACAGCATGTCACTCCTCCTACTAGGCAGCAAATAACCTTCAATAATTTACATCAATATAAATTTAATTTAAAAATATCAGTATATTTAAACTGTTTGCTTTAGTAGGTTGGGCTAAGCAGTATTGATATCTAGAGATCCTTTATATTTATACTAGAGAGAGTCCCGCGGTAATGGTGAAGCATAGGTTAAGTAATAAAAGCATGTATCTCAAGAAGTTAATGGTATTGGGTTAGCAGTAATCCTTTTCCACCTCTAGGTAAATTGTAGAGTCTTATAAACCAACTAATTCTGTAACAGGGAATTATGTTTATAGGCGTATAAACACATAGCAACATACAAATGCCTGCTTAGAAATAGGATTGTATAAACATGTTGCGGTCTGGACCGATAAGCATATATGATCACCCATATAAAACTCTGGGGGTAGTGTAGTTATCAATGGTCAGTGTATTACATTTAGTTCAAATAAATAGAATGGATAAGGGCTTTTTAACATATCTAGAGTCTGTTCCTCATTATCTGCTTTGCACTGGAAGATTGCAGTAGGACAACTTTACAAAAAAATAAAAATTGTGACTGCCAAATATTAATGTTGAACTGTTACATGTTACCTAGCTAAAATGAAAAACAATGACAGGCTTATAGTTGTATGTTCCATAAGTGAATAGAAGTAAAAGAAGCAAGCATAGAGGGAAATACAACAACTAAGCCCCAACAGTAAAAACACAAACAGGTGCAAGGTCTATTACCTATTACCAAGAACAGAGAAGGCCCTTACTGCCAAAAAAACCAGGTGCACGCTACCGGGATCCTGCACGAATCCCAAATAGACTGAGTGGACAAAAAATAGCAGCACCGCTTGGTATAATTCAATATCCTTTAATGTGAGACATCATAAAAACAAACAAAGTTTCGGTCAGTACCTGACCTTAATCATGATTAAGATCAGGTACTGACCAAAACGTTGTTTGTTTTTATGATGTCTCACATTAAAGGATATTGAATTATACCAAGCGGTGCTGCTATTTTTTGTCCACTGATTCTATTACTTATTAGACAGTAAACAAAATGTATAGCCTTGAGATAGAGTTACAGGAATGTGGAGACTCCATAACATTTCGTATACCTGGACAGACAGTCTTCATAGGAGGTTTAAGAGTATCAATGTAACCTCACAGATAAGCGACTGCCCACATCCACTCAGGTAGTAAACATGATCAGCCCACTCCCATTTTTCTGTGTCCCCTACAGTCCCAAAGCTCCAGACCGGCCATCACTGGGTACTGGAGAACATCAAAACAGCATACATAAAATCATTCGGCCACCTCGTTTCTTCGGTCTCATTGGGCTGCGATAGTTCCAAAAACATCTCCTGTTGATCTCTATCGGCTGAAGAGATGCCTCCCATTCAGTTTGCACTGCGGTAGTGTTCATTGTTAGCGGAAGCTAGATCTTGAGGCTCGGGCACTGTTGAGTCTGCAGGGCTCATATGAGTATCAGAATCTTTGTCCTCTTTCTCTAATAAATCTCCCGGATCTGCTCTAGTAATTCCGGCATTGCTGCTGGAGAGCCTGTAAACCGTAATGATCATTTGAAGTGATCCAGAATCACATTCTGGCCGAAGTGAGGTCTGGGTTGGCATCGGGGCACACCACATCTGAGCTGTTTTCTCTCCACCAACATCTGCAGCTTTGCCCTCATAGTCAAGGGGTGTTGGTTCAGTAGGACTAATCAAGTCCAGCGGCAGTTAGACACCATCTTGGGGAGCAGGCCATGTAGTTCATTTCTCAAAACTCTGTGTGATAAATGTCCGAAGCCCAGACAGGTGACTTTTCAGCAGGTCGCATAACTCTTCCTCTAATGCCTCCGTTATCAACATTATCAGGCGTAATTTTTTTCCGAACAATCCTTCTGTAGAAATGGCACCCTCAATGCCAGTTACAGCTCCCTCATGGTCGATGTAGACTGCCTTCCTGATAATGGGTATAAAGGAAGCTCCCGGGTTATCAGATCCTAAAGTATAGGTCCACGATTAGGGGTTTAAGAAATAGCTCACAAATATTTCAAGGGTTCAAGTAAAAAAAAAAACCTAAAAGTTATATTTAAGCCAGGAGCTCCTTCACTATGCGTCTGTTCTATCTGGCAGTCAGTTCTGTCCCCCTGTTTTCTTTCATATTTATTACTGATTAATCATTTCTTCAAAGTAGACCAACAAACTATGTACCTAATGTTTAGCTAGACTATTTTGGAAAATGTCTTCCTATAAGAGAACATCATATAAATCTCTCATTATAACCATAAAGGGGTAAAACTATCTTTAAACAATTTAAAAAGTTTTGCTCTAATATTAAAACAATAAAAATGTGCTATTGATATATCGGGGAAAAAAATGTTATGCTTTGAATGCGGTAAATCTATTTTTTAACATACGGATTATGTAAATGCAAAGAAAAAGCATGAAAGATAAAATATTTTATACCTTTGGGATGAATGAGGTAAATGAATCAGTATTAAAGATGAATACTGTATGTGCTCTAATGGACCTTTTTATACTTTCAAAAAAATCACCCATAAACATACAAATAACAATTTCTTATAATTTTTGGTAACTTTTGAAATGAATAATTTTAAAATGTTCACACTAGTAATATTTGCAATCATGAATAATTATACTAATGATCACATTTCAGTTTTGCAGTATATTTATCTTTTAAATGAAATCCATCTGAAAATACAGGTTTTCTTTTGGACTAGACCAGTCTCACATTTGAAAAGTAATAAAATTTACTCTACATGGCCCTATTCAGATGTATTTGAACATACCTCTCAATTCCTTATTGTCTAAAATAGGACATAAACTGTTAAGTCATTCTTATAATAGAATCCGTTAATGGTTTGTTCTAATCCCCCTTTAATTTGATGCTTTTGTAGCAATGATTAATGCTCTAGATTGGGCTGAAAGTAATAAATAGTCTTAAGTGTTACTGACTTAATTGATGATAAAAATCAATTCTTGGATCACAAATTAGGCAATACCTTCACATGATAATTCCTGTCCTATGACTAATAAATTTATTTAAAAATACAGTCAGAGGCCCGTGCCAAGACACTAAATTCCATAATATGCTGAGTGCTCAGCTGATAATAAAAAATTAATAATGAATCAAAATTCATGTTATGTCTTCAAATAGCTGTTATTGTCACATACAGAATAAATCAATATAGCACTTTTCCATAGAGAGAGAAATAATGGAATATCTGCAGGATAAAAAGTATTGAAATTCTTTATATACATTTATTATATAAGCTGTACTATAAGCTCCCTTAAAGTAATGTTCACCCCCACACACAAAAAAAAAAAGATATAAAAGCATATGTATTTAAAAAAATCATACTGTATACATGAATCAAGTAATACAGCTGCAAAATCAATTATGGATGAAGCAAAATTACTGAATTAGAGCAGAATAAGAATGAAGAGGGTCATGTTTGTGAACCAGATTTATTTTCCCTATCTCCGTGGCACAGAGATATTCCTGTCCTGATATATTAAAACCTTGATGCATCCGGGAGATGAAGCACAGTAGTAAATCCTTTCACATCTGCATAGTATTTTATAACATATCATGTATTTGATAGACCCTTTTCTACTGACTCAAGATAAGGAATTTATTTTATAGCAGATACTTTAAAAAAAAAGAATAGATTTTGTACATGCAATGATTTGATATTTCAATAAAAAATATGATCACCACTATGTTGTTTTATGTTGTATTTTTCCGAAAGGTTCAGTTGTTACATATTTACATAGTTATATAGTATTACAGGTTGAAGTTTAATCTTTCACACATTCCTTTTACTTCTGATGATCCAAAATTATGGGGGGGGGGGGGAAATAAACAAAACAAAAACAAATTGAAGTAATTTCAATGGTATAACTAATGAGTCTTAGATTGGATTAATGTATAGAATACTATAATTACAGTAATAAACAATAGCAAATGTGCATCTCTAGGTTAACATTTTATATTTCATGTCATATGTCATAAATAAAATATAAAGACATTTATTATATTTCTTTATAACCTTTTTTATATTTTTTGGTTAACAAAATGAATGCAAACAGAGCATACTTGTGTTATAACCCATTGGCTATATTGTATAATTACAAACTGACATATAAGATGCTTCTACCTGACAACATGGATATTGCTGTCATCATCTAGATGAGTCTACCAAACACTTGTGTCAATAACCAGTTATTTAGGTGAGATGTAGAGCTTTGGAATTTCAGTATAGATAATTCAACAATAAGAGTTCTTGAGAAATAGACCAGGAAGTGGGTGAATCATTTACAAAATGATAATTGTTTATCAAGAGGATGGGCTAACAAAGCAGAGCAATATATATATCAGGGCCACGTGTATCCATCTGAAGATCTTTCAGCAAAGTGAAGGTTCTTGGAACCTATCTGCAGCCTCCATCACTTAGATAATTGTTTGTGTTGTAAAATTATTATGTTACATTATATAATTGCTTTTTTGTTGTTAATGCTTTTTATATATCTTATGCACTGTTCTTTGAATAGATTAATATTAGAAGCTGCACAATGATCATTAGGAACAAAACTCAGCAGTTTAAAGCCTGGTGAACTAAAGGTTTGACAAATGACAGATTAAAGCGATATAGAAGTTGTGGGATGAATTTATAATTTTCTCCTCTGCAGGTGTTAAGCATATAGTTCTGGACAAGGGAAGTGCTCTAGCACAGCATATCATTTTACTATTGATCTTTCATACCCTTTTAATATTTTAATATTTTAAAATGTCCATATATTTGAACATTGATTAATATTCTGATTTTTAAATGTCTATAAACAAAGAAATATGCCATTTTACACATACAGTTTACATTCAAATAAAATCAATATTAAAAAAAGAAAGCTGTGTATGCATATTTCAAAGAAAGCTTAAAAATATGTGAAAGGCTGCCAGAAAACTGCATTACTGCTATAAAATGTTCTCAAGACCAGTGGTTGTGAAAGGGGTTTTAAGGTGTGACTTTAATTTCTACAAAAAAAGTTTTGAAATTTTTTGCAAACCCCTTTGCCCAGCCCTTCTAATCAACTTGAATAGATCCTGATATTTTCAATAGACTTAACTTTGTATAAATGGTTTTATCTTTACAGGAGATCTGTAGCAATCTTGAAGTTTAAAAGTGGTTAAAACTTGCAGCCTCAGTTTCCGAACTGGATGTAAAATCTTAAAAAAAAACTCTTCTTACTTTTACTTTTTAATCTTCAAGGCCCTCATATGATGGCCTGAGGGACACACCCAGGCTCTCTGATCCAAAGAAAAGACACACGTAATTTGTTTCTAAAAAGGAACTCTACACTTATTTTACTATTAGATCAATTCATGATTGTTGAACTGGGTTCTTCAGTTGTTCCTCATACAACATAAATACAGTATGCATACATATACATATATAACACAATATAAAACATATAGGGCCAGATTGCAAGTGACATGCAAATTAACGCTTTTGCTTGAGAGTTTATTGCGCTAGAAGTAAGATTTTTGGTCTTGTCGAGTTACGGTCATATTTCGAGTTGAAAGTAGCTGTTTTCTCTGTCACGGTAGCCTGACAAGCGCAAAAAGCTGAAGTTAGAATACGTATGCTCGTTCACGTATTTGTTTATAGAAGTCAGTAGAGAAAAAAAGAGGGGAAAAACAAACAAACACGATTGCATATTATCATTTGCGCTAACCTGACATGAAAATATGTATATTTCACATTCCAATGTTCTGCACATAGAAGAATACACTCTGTTTATTCATAAATAAATATTTCTACATATATCTGATGGTATTTTGGTACAATATATATCTATACCATTATATATACATAAATATATATAGGTATACATATATTTAGAAATACATAGAACGTATTCCGCTATAAGCAGAACATTGGAAATGTAAAGTATTTACAGTTAATACATAGGTAAAACCTTTATTAAATATGAATATTGCATAAATATGCTTTTACATGTTTTCATCTACTTAACGTCAAAGAGTTCTAATACACTTCTATATGTCTACATACTGTGGGGACGAATTATCAAGCTCTGAACAGAGCTTGATGCCCCGTGTTTCTGATGAGCCTTCATTCTTCATTCTCTTGCTATCTTTATTTGAAAAAAGAAGGCACCTAAGGGTTTTTTGTTCAGAACTCTGGACAGCACTTTTTTATCAATCAGCAAGAACAACCCAGGTTGTTCACCAAATATGGGCCGGCATCTAATCTTACATTCTTGCATTTCAAATAAATATACCAAGAGAATGAATAAAATTTGATAATAGGAGTCAATTAGAAAGTTGCTTAAAATGTCATGCTGTGTCTGAATCACGAAAGAAAAAAATCGGTTTCAGTGTCCCTTTAAAAGCCTTAACTTACTATGCCAAATCGAAAGTGGCGTTTCTCAGTCCATCTTGACTTCTCTTACTGGGATGATTGACAGCCGTACGCTAGAAGGGGGCAGCATTGCACAAGCAGCAGCTTGTGCAAAGATAAATATTGGGCGGAAAAGGGCAGAGATGCCCTCCCTTGTTCTCCCAGCCTTCGTTAAATCTAGGCTAATGATTCCATTGTTTTCTCGAACTGTTTATTTGTTCTATTATTTAATTTCAATGGCAAAAGTCTCCATGTGTTTTGCAAGAAAAGGATGGTTTATTTATTTTGCATTCATTAATAAAACCAAAATGTAATAATTTGAAATGTACTCCTATAAATAGAAAGAAATAACAGAAAAAAATGGGCAAAGGTAATAAAAGCATTGATAATTTGTTTTCTCTATAAAAAATGCAGAATACTTTGTCAATGGATAATGTGGACATATGTTATATAAACAAAGCAATGTATATCCTATATTATAAAAGACAAGTGTTTGTCTGAAGCCGTCATGCGCAGTACAGACAAACACTTGGCCTTAGATTCTATTCTCGTGCACCTCGGCATAGCTGACAGCTGACAGATTGGGAGCGCGAGGTACACAGCATACAAGCAGCTGTGAGATAGGGAGCGCGAGCTACTCAACAGCTGTGAGGTCTGCTGCGTGAGAAGCGGCAACGCGCTCCCCAGACCTCACAGCTGTTTGTGGCCGACGGGAGCATCGCGAGGGGCGTGGCCGGGCGTCACGAGGTGCGTGGCCGGGCAGGTGTTGCCGCGATGGGGCGTGGCCGGGCGGGGTCCCGCGAAGACAGAGCCAGAGAGGGAGCAGGGGGGGGGCAGAGAGCCAAAGAGAAGGGGGGGGGGGGGGGCAGAGAGCCAAAGAGAAGGGGGGGGCAGAGAGCCAAAGAGAAGGGGGGGGCGGAGAGCCAAAGAGAAGGGGGGGGGGCAGAGAGCCAAAGAGAGGGGGGGGCAGAGAGCCAAAGAGAAGGGGGGGGGGCAGAGAGCCAAAGAGAAGGGGGGGGCAGAGAGCCAAAGAGAAGGGGGGCAGAGAGCCAAAGAGAAGGGGGGGCAGAGAGCCAAAGAGAAGGGGGGGCAGAGAGCCAAAGAGAAGGGGGGGCAGAGAGCCAAAGAGAAGGGGGGGCAGAGAGCCAAAGAGAAGGGGGGGGGGCAGAGAGCCAAAAAGAAGGGGGGGGGGCAGAGAGCCAAAGAGAAGGGGGGGGCAAAGAGCCAAAGAGAAGGGGGGGGCAGAGAGCCAAAGAGAAGGGGGGGGCAGAGAGCCAAAGAGAAGGGGGGGGGCAGAGAGCCAAAGAGAAGGGGGGGCAGAGAGCCAAAGAGAAGGGGGGCAGAGAGCCAAAGAGAAGGGGGGGGCAGAGAGCCAAAGAGAAGGCGGGGGGGCAGAGAGCCAAAGAGAAGGCGGGGGGGCAGAGAGCCAAAGAGAAGGCGGGGGGGCAGAGAGCCAAAGAGAAGGCGGGGGGCAGAGAGCCAAAGAGAAGGGGGGGGCAGAGAGCCAAAGAGAAGGGGGGGGGGCAGAGAGCCAAAGAGAAGGGGGGGGCAGAGAGCCAAAGAGAAGGGGGGGGCAGAGAGCCAAAGAGAAGGGGGGGGCAGAGAGCCAAAGAGAAGGGGGGGCAGAGAGCCAAAGAGAAGGGGGGGCAGAGAGCCAAAGAGAAGGGGGGGCAGAGAGCCAAAGAGAAGGGGGGGGCAGAGAGCCAAAGAGAAGGGGGGGGCAGAGAGCCAAAGAGAAGGGGGGGGAAAGAGAGCCAAAGGGAAGGGGGGGGGAGAGAGAGCCAAAGAGAAGGGGGGAAGAGAGCCAAAGAGAAGGGGGGGAGAGCCAAAGAGAAGGGGAGGAGAGCCAAAGAGGGGGGAGAGAGCCAAAGAGGAAATAGAGCCAAAAAGGAGAGAGAGCCAAAGAGGGGGGAGAGAGAGCCAAAGAAGGGGGAGAGAGAGCCAAAGAGGGGGGGGGGAGAGAGCCAAAGGGGGGGGGAGAGAGCCAAAGAGGGGGGAGAGAGAGAGACAAAGAGGAAAGAGAGCCAAAGAGAGAGACAAAGAGGGGGGAGAGAGAGCCAAAGAGGGGGGGGGAAGCCAAAGAGGGGGGGAGAGAGCCAAAGAGGGGGGGAGAGCGCCAAAGAGGGGGGAGAGAACAAATGAGGGGGGAGAGAGCCAAAGAGGGGAGGGGAGAGCAAAAGAGGGGGGGGGAGCCAAAGAGGGGGGGAGCCAAAGGGGAGGGGAGAGCCAAAGAGGGGGGAGAGAGAGAGCCAAAGAGGAGAGAGAGCCAAAGAGGGGGGAGAGAGAGCCAAAGAGGGGGGAGAGAGAGCCAAAGAGGGGGGAGAGAGAGCCAAAGGGGGGGGGAGCCAAAGAGGGGAGAGAGAGAGCCAAAGAGGAGAGAGAGCAAAAGAGGGGAGAGAGCCAAAGAGGGGGGGGAGAGCCAAAGAGGGGGGGGGGGGAGCCAAAGAGGGGGGGGGGGAGAGCCAAAGGGGGGGGGGAGAGTCAAAGAGGGGGGAAAGAGAGCAAAAGAAAGGATGGAGAGAGCCAAAGAGGGGAGAGAGAGAGCAAAAGAGGGGAGAGAGAGAGCAAAAGAGGGGAGAGAGAGAACAAAGGAGAGGGGGGAGAGAAAGCAAAAGAGAGGGGGGAAAGAAAGCAAAAGAGAGGGGGGAAGAGAGAGCAAAAGAAAGGGGGGAGAGAGCAAGGGGTGGGACCGCTGTTCTGAAAAAAATGGCCCGTGTACACGGGCTTTAGTACTAGTATTACAATAATTCTATTAACAGATGGACCACATACAAAATAGCAGAAGTTAGAAAATGTAAGTGGTAAACATGAAGAAAAATTTTGTTGTAAAAAAATACCTTCATTAAAAAATTGAAGGTCCATTAAATGCAGTAGTATTGCACAATAAACAAGTGCAGAACAAAAACACAACGGAATAGCACTTTAAAACTTGCTGTAAATGTGCAATACATTTTTTTATTTTTTTTTAAAAAAAATGTATTTAAATTTGCTGGGCCTTTGCATCATGTGACAGCCATCAGTCAATTCCAAACTCAAATATGTATATATACTGTGAACTCTTGCACACGTTCAGTAGTAGCTGGTGCCTCAGAAATTGTACATATAAAATGATACAATTTGATAATGGAAGTAAATTGTAAACCTTCTTGAAATGCCCCTTTAATATACTGTATATGAAAATTATATTAATCAAAAATGAAACATACATTTTTTTAAAAATGACGTTTCGTTTATGATTTATATAGTTTTCTTTTATCTTATTATTTCCTAGGGTAACTTTATTTGACTGCATAGTCTGTGCCATTAGGGGGAAAAAAAAACAAAACAAAAAAAACACCATTTTTAATGTTTTTCAGTAAGGTCATGCAAAATATATATACAGGCCCTGGCCATTAAAGGAATATATATAAATTGGCAAGAGTCCATGAGCTAGTGACGTATGGGATATACAATCCTACCAGGAGGGGCAAAGTTTCCCAAACCTTAAATGCCTATAAATACACCCCTCACCACACCCACAATTCAGTTTTACAAACTTTTCCTCCTATGGAGGTGGTGAAGTAAGTTTGTACTTATATTCTACGTTGACATGCGCTTCTCAGCATTTTGAAGCCCGATTCCTCTCAGAGTACAGCGAATGTCAGAGGGATGTGAAGGGAGTATTACCTATTGAATGCAATGGTCTTCCTAACGGGGATCTATTTCATAGGTTCTCTGTTATCGGTCATAGAGATTCATCTCCTACCTCCCTTTTCAGATCGACGATATACTCTCATATACCATTACCTCTACTGATAACTGTTTCAGTACTGGTTTGGCTATCTGCTTTATGTGGATGGGTGTCTTTTCGGTAAGTATGTTTTTTATTACTTGAGACACTCCAGCTATGGTTTGGCACTTTATGCATTTATAAAAAGTTCTAAATATATGTATTGTACTTATATTTGCCATGAGTCAGGTTCATGTATTTCCTTGTGCAGACTGTCAGTTTCATATTTGGGGAAAATAAACATTTTAAGAAATATTTTTCTTACCTGGGGTTTAGTCTTTTTTTCAAAATTGACTACATTTTTCTTGCAGATTGCGGGCATTATTAGACCCGCGGGTGCGCCAAATGCTAGAAGGCTTTGTCTGCTATTCTGCCTTCTAATTTATATAAAGGTCTTTTAAAACTTCTCATAAGGTTGATGAAATTTCAAATGACCGACAACATAATGAATTATCCTCCTCTGATGAGGATCTATCTGATTCAGAAGATCTTCCTCAGATATTGACACTAACAAATCTACTTATTTATTTAAAATAAAGTATTTTCGTTCTTTGTTAAAGAAGTGTTAATTATTTTAGATATTGTGGAAACTAGTCCTCTTGATATTGGAACTAGTAAATTCTGTTTTTAAACCTCCTGTGGTTACTCCAGAGGTTTTTTTCAAGTTCCTGATGCTATTTCTTTTTTTTAATTTTAATATTTTATTGAGGTAAAGAAGAAAACAGTACATAGTAACCATAGACATAGGCCTTCAACCCGTAAGGGCAATTTGCAATAAAATACACCACTGATCATACATTGAGCATTACAACAATATTAAAAAGCATAAATGAAAACTTACAAGTCAATAACTAGAGGTAATGAAGAACTAAGATCCAGAGGTGATTCCAGTAATGTAATGCTATCTATAAGGTTAATAAACACATAAGACTGACCTCAATTTTTTTTAAATTTATAACATATAGGGCCCCTTGAGGGCCCTCAGGACTATAATTACACCTATATATTAAGGAAGGGTTTATCAATAACATCTAAGGTTAAGCACACATATGTAGATTGTAGGAGTTTAAAGATGGGATCTGTGTCCCTTATCTTAGCGGGTAAACTAAGTGAGGGGGGAACAGAGCCAATGGTACCAAAAACGGTTTGTAACTCAAACGTTATCTAATATTATAGTGTCAACAGGTACATACTCTGACTATAATGACACATATATCAATGGTTAATCACACATATATAGATTGAAGGAATTAAAAAATGGGAGCAGTGTCCTTCAGATCAAGAATAATGGTCAAAATATGCAGCATTCGGACTATAAATTAAGGAGAAACCATGGAACAAATATTTAGATATCCTAAAGTGATCTAAAGCAATCCCTTACAGGTTATTTTCTCAGATCTGCTGAATGAGTATCTGCAGTGAATTATTAAAAAATCCAATTAGATATTGCTTGTCTTATCTTAATATAGGGGATCCTACGTTGGTGTATGTCAGGTACTATACTATCATGACTATTATGCACCCTATCTGTATGACTCAATGACCCATACCACCTCAAAGACAAAATTTGCACTGTGTGAAAGTATACAATAAACATTTAATATTATGGTGCGCTATAACAATTTCACTGGGGTCCCAATTAGCTAATATACAGTTTTACCTTGACAAATGTTATGTAATAAAGGAGAACATAACAATATTACTCTCTCTTAAAATATCTAGAATAGAAGACATTTAATCACATGTAATTAACAGCACGGCCACGCTGCCTCGGCCGCTGGCAGCACGCCACCCTGATCAAAGGAACCAATAGTGTCTGTGTCAGTAGAACATGAAGCACAGATAAGTACTAACTCATTCAACAACAGACAATGCACAAACAGCACCTTAATTTCTTTATGCCCTGGATAGGGTTCCTTGGTGACCGGTGGTATGGAGGGGACTGCTTTCCTCTCTGATACATCAATACAGTGAAATTCCACAGCACCAAGAGTTCATAGGAGAATTTTTTTTTATTGAGGTACAAACAAATGCAAGCATTTGTTTGTACCTCAATAAAAAAGTTTCTCCTATGAACTCTTGGTGCTGTAGAATTTCACTGTATTGACTAACTCATTCAATGTAATGCATGCCCATTAGTGATCTAAACTAATCTGTCATGTCTAAGCATACTGTGGTTTTCTCAAAGCGCCTTCTCTCTATCCTACTGGCTCCCCAGAAAGAACAAGACACCTAGTATATCTTGGAGGCAGTTAACAAAAAACAAGAGATTCTAGGGAGCGCCTCACGGTGGGCAGAGGATCATTCTGATGTATATATATGAAAAATAGAGGTGATAGATAGTGATAAATGGCAAATTTATTAACATATACAAATTGTTACAAATGAAATATAAAATATAAAAGTGACCAGTAGGAAATTCTTCAGCATAAAAATATCACATACAAGTATGTCATATATATATCACATACAAATTAGTCATAAAAATACTCATGGATCCATGCTACATAAAAATTAAAATCAATACATAGCCATAGTGGAACACAATGTGGATATATATTTAGAGTATGTTGTGCTAACCCTCTGTTAGGAGGGATAGTGTAAAAATATATACTTAAAAACAGTCTTAAAGCTTCCTAAATGATCCTGATTGAACAATCTAAAATGACAATTTTTTTAAAAATAATTCAATAAGTATGCGTTCCCGTATACAATATAGATGTTCCCTGATTCACAGGGTGTGAATGGTTTACCCAGTCTTAGAGGGCACCCAATCCTATAGAAAGTGCTTAAATAAAGTCTCTCCTTTGGGGAAAAAATAATTAAAAATTCAAAAAAGTCTCTCCTGTGGGGAAGAAGTGATGTGCAGAAATTTTTTCATATATATTTCATATATATTTTTTTTTTCATATATATACATCAGGATTATCCTCTGCCCACCCTGAGGCGCTCCCTAGAATCTCTTGTTTTATGTCTAAGCATACAACATGGCAATGCTATATGAACAATCATGTACAATACACAGATATAGCACAAACAATGGCTCCGTAGAGAATACATATAAGCATGGAAAAAATATACAGGCATAAACAAATGGTCCCCGAACAACCAGATCTATCACAGGTATAATTATGAGCAATCATAATTACCAAGCATGCAAAATTTGACACTAGTAAAGAGAAGCTATAGCATTTAGGATTCATATAACTAAGCATTGATCTCTGGAAGCAATTACTACACACAATAATTGGGGGTTACTCTTATTGATCTGAAGAAAAAACATGAAACAGGTAAAAAAAACGTTGGTCACTAACAAAACCTAATCAAACTCAGAGTCAAGAGATGCGGAGCAGTCTATCCAGAATAAAAGGAGAATGAATCTCTAGCCCACACCTATTTTCTGGGCCCTAGATGTATGGCGTAGGAGAACCTCTCCGTTTAGATAGACCCCTACTGAAACAGTTACAGGTACTCGATCAGTCATTCCTATAGGTATAAACCTTATCTTAAGGCTTGGCACGATCTCCACATCCAGTGACATTAGCTGACAAACTCCCAGATTTCTGTAGACCACCGGTACCAAGCTAGTTTCATTCCTCAGGTCCAGGACCGCTTGCACCTCATAGCCGCCGCTCAGGATTAATGGAGAAATGATCTCGGGAGCAAGAGACAAATAGAGTGTCTGCTGATCCGTTGTCTGCCATTCCTTCACAGCTATCTGCCTAAACCCCTTTGTAATATAAGGTGATGCTTCCGCTCCAGCAGTGTGGGTCTTAATAGCTGTGTCCGCCATGTACCTCTTGAGTTGGTATGTCTTGAGTAGTTAGGATACGGCTAGAGGTAATCTCTGCAAAGTCACTGATCAGTTGCAGCTCAAAGAGCCGAAAGGAAGTTTCAAGTAGGTTCAGAGTTGATTTTTCCCAGTCTTCCACGGTCGCCATTTTCCTTCTTGAGGTAAGCTAGGTCACAACCGGTAAAACACTCAGGACTATTCCGGTAGCTTAAAGTAATGTTTTAGATATAGGTAATAGGCAGCTACCTAGGTATTATGAGTTTTGGTCACGTTTTAGCTATCACTAGGCTACAGGTTGCTACCGTACCAATCTGCTCTCTTAAGGCTGCGTCATAGGGCTTAAAGCCGGGTTACATTCAACATTTAAGTCACCGATTTTACTTAGTAGCATAACTTGTGGTGAGGTCTTGCGGAGAACGTCCCTGAGGCTTTGAAAGTATAAAGTAAATTATATTTTTATCCCTCATAGCTAGATTAAGAGCCAGAGCTTTTGCAATGTGCCTCTGAACGCTCTGCTGGTCGGCTCTGCTCTCCTGATGCTATTTCTGATATGATTTCTAAGGAATGGAATAAGCCGGGTACTTCTTTTATTCCTTCTTCAAGGTTTAAAAATTGTATCCTTTTACCAGCAATTTCTATAGAGTTTTGGGAAAAGATCCTCAAAGTTGATGGGGCTATTTCTACTCTTGCTGAACGTACCTCTATTCCTATAGAAGATATTGCTTAAGTTCCTTTAGATAGGAAACTTGAATCTTATCTAAGGAAAGCTTATTTATTTTCAGGTCGTCTCAGGCTTGCAATTTCTTTGGCTGATGTTGCAGCTGTATCAACATTTTTGTTGGAGAATTAGCGCAACAAGAATTGGATTCTGATTTATCTAGCATTGTTCACTTACTGCAACATACTAATCAGTTCTGATGCCATTTTTGATATCATCAAGATTAATGTTAGATCTATGTCTTTAGCTATTTTTAGCTAGAAGAGTTTTGAGGCTTAAATCTTGGAATGCTGATATGACTTTAAGGACTGTTCTGCTTTTTATTCAGCAAGGAAATTTTAGGTCCACAATGAACTTGCAGGATGTATACCTTCATTTTCCGATTCATTCAGATTATTATCATTTCCTGAGATTCCCTTTTCTAGACAAGCATTACCAATTCGTTGCTCTTCCATTTGGACTAGCAACTGCTCAAAGAATCTTTTTTAAAGGTTCTAGGTGCCCTGCTTTATGGAAACCAGAGAGCAGGGTATTGCAGTGTTTCCTTATTTGGACGATATCTTGGTACTAGCTCAGTCTTTACATTCTGCAGAATCTCGCACAAATCAACTAGTGTTGTTTCTTCAAAAACATGGTTGGAGGATCAATTTACCAAAAAGTTTCTTGATTCCTCAGTCAAGGGTCACCTTTTTTAGGTTTCCATATAGATTCAGTGTCCATGACTCTGTCTCTAACAGACAAGAGACGTTTGAAGTGGTTGCAGCCAGTCGGCACCTTCAGTCTCAGTCATTCCCTTCAGTGGTTTTGTGCATCGAAAATTTAGGTCTCATGACTGCAGCATCCCTTTGCTCGTTTTCACATGAGACCTCTCCAGCTTTGTTTGCTGAATCCATGGTGCTTGGATTATACAAAGATATCACAATTAGTATCCTTAAATCCCAATGTTTGACACTCTCTGACGTGGTGGTTAAATCACCAGCATTTATTTCAAGGGGCTTCTTTGTTCGGCTAACCTGGACTATGATCACTACAGATGCAAGTCTTTCAGGTTGGGAAGCTGTTTGGGGATCTCTGACAGCACAAGGGGTTTGGAAATCTCAAGAGGCGAGATTACCAATCAATATTTTAGTACTCCGTGCAATTCTCAGAGCTCTTCAGTTTTGGTCTCTGTTGAAGAGAGAACCGTTCATTTATTTTCAAACAGACAATATCACAAACAGTGGCATTTGTCAATCAGCAGGGTGGGACTCACAGTCCACAAGCTATAGAAGAAGTATCTTGGATACTTGCTTGGGCGGAAATCCAGCTCCTGTCTAAATTCTGCAGTGCATATCCCAGGTATAGACATTGGGAGGCGGATTATCTCAGCCGTCAGACTTTACATCCGGGGGAGTGGTCCCTCCATCCAGATGTGTTTTCTCAGATTGTTCAGATATGGGGTCTTCTAGAGATAGATCTGATGGCCTCTCATCTAAACAAGAGACTTCTCAGATGCCTGTCCAGGTCCAGGGATTTTTAGACGGAAGCAGTGGGTGCGCTGACACTTCCTTGGTGTTATCAACCTGCTTATATTTTCCTGCCTCTAGTTCTTCTTCCAAGAGTGATTTCCAAAATCATCATGGAACAATTGTTTGTGCTGATGGTGGCTCCAGCATGGCCTCACAGGTTTTGGTATGCGGGTCTTGTTCGGATGTCCAGCTGCCAACCTTGGCCGCTTCCGTTAAGGCCAGACCTACTGTCTCAAGGTCCGTTTTCCATCAGGTTCTCAAATCATTAAATTTGAAGGTATGGAAATTGATCGCTTAGTGCTAGGTCATAGAGGTTTCTCTGACTCAGTGATTAATACTATGTTACAAGCTTGTAAATCTGTCTCTAGAAAGATTTATTATTGAGTTTGGAAGACTTACATTTCATGGTGTTCTTCTCATAAATTCTCTTGGCATTCTTTTAGAGTTGCAAGAATTTTACAGTTTCTTCAGGATGGTTTGGATTAAGGTTTTGTCTGCAAGTTCCTTAAAGGGACAAATCTCTGCTCTTTCTGTTTTATTCACAGAAAGTTTGCTAAACTTCCTGATATTCACTGTTTTGTACAGGCTTTGGTTTGTATTAAACCTGTCATTAAATCAATCTCTCCTCCTTGGAGTATTAATTTGGTTTTGAGGACTTTACAGGCTCCTCCATTTTGAGCCTATGCATTCTTTGGTCATTTATCTATCTTCTTGGAAAGTGTTGTACCTTTTGGCCATCTCTTCTGCTAGAAGAGTTTCTGAGCTATCTGCTCTTTCTTGTGAATCTCCTTTTCTGATTTTTCATCAGGATAATGCGGATTTGTGGACTTCATTTAATTTTTTTCCTAAGGTTGTGAATTCTAACAACATTAGTAGAGAAATTGTTGTCCCTTCCTTGTGTCCTAATCTTAAGAATTCTTTGGAAAGATCCTTACATTCTTTGGATGTGGTGAGAGCTTTGACATATTATATTGAAGCTACTTAAGATTTCAGGAAGACTTCTAGTCTATTTGTTATATGTTCTGGTCCTAGGAAAGGTCAGAAGGCTTCTGCTATTTCCTTGGCTTCTTGGTTAAAGCTTTTGATTCTTTAGGCTTATTTGGAGTCGGGTCAGGCCCCGCCTCAGAGAATTACAGCTCATTCTACTAGATCAGTCTCCACTTCGTGGGCTTTTAAGAATGAAGCTTCAGTTGATCAAATTTGCAAAGCGACAACTTGGTCTTCTTTTCATACATTTACTAATTCTACCGTTTTTATGTATTTGCTTCTTCAGAAGCAGTTTTTGGTAGAAAAGTTCTTCAGGCAGCTGTTTTAGTTTGATTCTTCTGCTGATGTTTTAAGTTTTTCTTGTCATTTAAAGAATAAACTTATATTTTGGGTTGTGGATTATTTTTTCAGTGGAAAATGGTTGTTGTCTATTTTTATCCATCCCTCTCTAGTGACTCTTGCGTGGAGTTCCACATCTTGGGTATTGATATCCCATACATCACTAGCTCATGGACTCTTGCCAATTACATGAAAGAAAACAAAATTTATGTAAGAATTTACCTGATAAATTAATTTCTTTCATATTGGCAAGAGTCCATGAGGCCCACCCTTTTTATGGTAGTTATGATTTTTTTGTATAAAGCACAATTATTTCCAAATTCCTTTGTTGATGCTTTTGACTCCTTTCTTTATCACCCCACTACTTGGCTATTCGTTAAACTGAATTGTGGGTGTGGTAAGGGGTGTATTTATAGGCATTTGAGGTTTGGGAAACCTCAAAAATGAACCCTACAAGCAACCTAATTAACCCCTTCACTGCTGGGCATAATACAAATGTTGTGCACACACAGCAGCATTTAACGGTATTCTAATTACCAAAAACTATTGCCAAAGCCATAAATCTCTGCTATTTCTGAACAAAGGGGATCCCAGAGAAGCATTTTACAACCATTTGTGCCATCATTGCACAAGCTGTTTGTAAATAATTTCAGTGAGAAACCTAAAGTTTGTGAAAAAGTTTGGCAGTTAAATGGTGGCATGACATATACCAAAATGGGCCTTGATCAATACTTTGGGTTGTCTACTAAAAAAATATATATACATGTCAAGGGATATTCAGGGATTCCTAGCAGATATCAGTGTAACTATTGCTAATTTTGAAAATAAAATGGTTTGGAAATAACAAAGTGCTACTTGTACTTATTGCCCTATAACTTGCAAAAAAGGCAAATAACATGAAAACATTGGGTATTTCTAAACCCAGGACAAAATTTAGAAACTATTTAGCATGGGTGTTTTTTGGTGGTAGATGTGTAACAGATTTTGGGGGTCAAAGTATTTTTTATAGTAAATTATGATGAAAATAATGGTATCTTTAGAAAGTCCATTTAGCTCTTTTTTGTGCCCAAACTCTAATCTAAAAATAAAACACACCCAATGAACCCTTAATAAAACCTAACACTAACCCCCGAAGATTCACTTACAGTTTTTGAAGACCGGACATCCATCTTCATCAAGCCGGCAGAAGTCTTCATCCAAGCGGCAAGAAGTCCTCATCGAAGCCATGAGAAATCTTCATCCAAGCGGCAAGAAGTCGTCCTCAAGGCAGGCAGGTCTTCATCTAGACAGCATCTTCTATTTTCATCCTTCCAACGCAGAGCGGCTCCATCTTCAAGACATCTGGCACTGAGAATCCTCTTCATACGGTCCCAGCCGTACACTGAAGATTCCTTTAAATGACGTCATCCAAGATGGCGTCCCTTGAATTCTGATTGGCTGATAGAATTCTATCAGTCAATCAGAATTAAAGGGTAAAAAATCCTATTGGGTGATGCAATCAGCCAATAGGATTGAGCTTCAGATTAGGGGTTAATAAGTGTAAGTAGATGGCGGTGATGTCGGGGGCGGCAGATTAGGGGTTAATAAGTGTAATGTAGGTGTCGGCAATGTCGGGGGCGGCAGATTAGAGGTGTTTAGACTCGGGGTTTATGTTAGGGTGTTAGATGTAAACATAAATTTTCTTTCCCCCATAGGAATCAATGGGGCTGCATTACGGAGCTTTACGCTCCTTTATTGCAGGTGTTAGGCTTTTTTTCAGCCGGATCTCCCCATTGATGTCTATGGGGAAATGGTAACGAGCACTTAAACCAGCTCAAAGCAGCACTGGTATTTGTGTGCGGTATGGAGCTCAACGCTGCAATATTGCCCACAAACGCAGTTTTTTGCAAACCTGTAATACCAGTGCTATTAAAGGTGAGCGGTGGAAATAACTTTCAAGTTAGCAGCGAGCCACTCATAATGCAAAATTCGTAATCTGGCCCCCTGGTTCTTAACGGTAAGAAAATGTAAAAATGGTCCCGTCAGTAAGGGGTTAATCAATAATTAATATATATATATATATATATATATATATATATATATATACAGGTATATATATATATATACTGTGTGTGTCTGTGTGTGTTTATAAATATATATGATTGTTAACATGACTTATAAGTCTACTAGACTAGTCATTAAGTTTTATTATAGGATGAAACATTTCTTTAAATATTCACAAATAAAGACTAGGACATGGATGCAAGTTTAATGTGGATTAAAGGCAACAACAAAAAAGATGGAAAGAAGGAAAGAAAGAAAAAAACACTGGATGCTATAATTTTTATTGAAAGACTAAATTGTCCTAGTAGAAGACATTATAGAATATAGTAAAAAGAATAATACTTTGCAGGATATACCACAATGCCCCCAGTATAGCAACTTGCATACAACCACCCTCCTACCTGTGCTGATTTCACTAGCTACAGATAAGCATAACAAATGTTTCCCTATTCTGTGGTTTTGTTTGAGTTATGTTTCTTTCTTAGGATTTATATGCTTTGCAGAAGATATATTCTTGGTTTAGTTCTTATGAACCATATGTCTATTCTCGTTGTGCCCTTTCTATTTCTGTTTGCCAAATACAACTGTATAACTGACTTTATATCTAAAAATTGTGTTGTTTTTTTTCTGTAGTACGGAGCTTGTATCTGTGTCCAATCTTTTTTTCTCTTTTTTTAAGCTTGTAGGCATGTAAACTTTTATTTTGTTGCGGTGGTGCTTGGGCATGTCTTTAAAGATATAGGCCTAGATTACGAGTTGTGCGTTAGGGTTAAAAAGCAGCGTTGGCCGGTCCCAACGCTGCTTTTTAATGCCCGCTGGTATTACGAGTCTTAAAGGTACAGGTGTAACGCTCACTTTTTTGGCCAGACTCGGAAATACCACAAATCCACTTATGTCAATTGTGTATCCTATATTTTCAATGGGGCTTGCATAGCGCCGGTATTACGAGTCTGACAAAAAGTGAGCGGTAGACCCTCTCCTGTAAAGCCTGGTACCGCATTTAAAAGTCAGTAGTTAAGAGTTTTACACTACAACACCGTAGCATAAAACTCTTAACTAAAGTGCTAAAAAGTAAACTAACCCCCATACACTACCTATTAACCCCTAAACCGAGGCCCTCCCACATCGCAAACACTAAAATAAATATTTTAACCCCTAATCTGCCAAACAGGACAACGCCGCCACTATAATAAATATATAAACCGCCGTACTCCCGCATCGCAAAACTAGTTAAATATTATTAACCCCTAATCTGCCGTCCCTAACATCGTGACACCTACCTACATTTATTAACCCTTAATCTGCCACTCCCAGCATCGCCGACACTATATTAAATGTATTAATCCCTAAACCTAAGTCTAACCCTAACCCCCCCAACTCAAATATAATTTAAATAAATCTAAAAAAATTACTACAATTAACTAAATAATTCCTATTTAAAACTAAATACTTACCTATAAAATAAACCCTAAGCTAGCTACAATATAGCTAATAGTTACATTGTAGCTAGCTTAGGGTTTATTTTTATTTTATAGGCAACTTTGTATTTATTTTAACTAGGTACAATAGTTATTAAATAGTTATTAACTATTTAATAACTACCTAGTTAAAATAAAGACAAATTTACCTGTAAAATAAAACCTAACCTAAGTTACAATTACACCTAACACTACACTATAATTAAATAAATTAACTAAATTAAATACAATTAATTACAATTAAATAAAATTATCTAAAGTACGAACCCCCCCCCCCACTAAATTACAGAAAATAATAAAGAAATTACAAGATTTTTAAACTAATTACACCTAATCTAATCCCCTAACAAAATAAAAAGTCCCCCCAAAATAAAAAGGCCTACCCTACACTAAATTACAAATAGCCCTTAAAAGGGCCTTTTGCAGGGAATTGCCCAAAAATAAACAGCTCTTTTACCTGTAAAAAAAAAAATACAAATACCCCCCAACATTAAAACCCACCACCCACACAACCAACTCTACTCTAAAACCTACCCAATACCCCCTTAAAAAAAACTAACACTAACCCCCTGAAGATCACCTTACTGGGTGACGTCTTCACCCAACCGGGCAGAAGTCCTCAACGAAGCCAGGAGAAGTCTTCCTCCAATCGGGCAGAAGTGGTCCTCCAGACGGGCAGAAGTCTTCATCCAGACGGCATCTTCTATCTTCATCCATCCGGCATGGAGCGGGTCCATTTCAAAACATCCAACATGGAGCATCCTCTTCTTTACACGGCCGACGACTGAATGAAGGTTCCTTTAAATGACTTCATCCAAGATAACGTCCCTTCAATTCCGATTGGCTGATAGAAATCTATCAGCCAATCGGAATTAAGGTAGAAAAAATCCTATTGGCTGATGCAATCAGCCAATAGGATTGAAGTTCAATCCTATTGGCTGATGCAATCAGCCAATAGGATTTAGCTGGCATTCTACTGGTTGTTCCAATCAGCCAATAGAATGCCAGTTCTATCAGCCAATCAGAATTGAAGGGACACCATTTTGGATGACGTCATTTAAAGGAACCTTCATTCAGTCGTCGGCCGGGGATAGAAGAGGATGCTCTGCGTCGGATGTCTTGAAGATGGACCCTCTCCACGCCGGATGAAAGAAGATAGAAGATGCCGTCTGGATGAAGACTTCTGTTCGTCTGGAGAACCACTTCTGCCTGGTTGGATAAAGACTTCTGCTTGTCTGGAGGACCACTTCTGCCCGGTTGGGTGAAGACGTCTCCCGGTAAGGTAATCTTCAAGGGGTTAGTGTTAGGTTTTCTTAAGGGGGTATTGGGTGGGTTTTAGAGTAGGGTTGGTTGTGTGGGTGGTGGGTTTTAATGTTGGGGGGGGAATTGTAATTTTTTTTTCAGGTAAAAGAGCTCATTTCTTTGGGGCACTATTAGTTATATTGTAGCTAGCTTAGGGTTTATTTTATAGGTAAGTATTTAGTTTTAAATAGGAATTATTTAGTTAATGATAGTGATTTTATTTAGATTTATTTAAATTATATTTGAGTTAGGGGGGGTTAGGGTTAGACTTAGGTTTAGGGGTTAATATGTTAATTATAGTGGCGGCAACGTTGGGGGCGGCATATTAGGGGTTAATAAGTGTAGTTAGGTTGCGGCGATATTGGGGGTGGCAGATTAGGGGTTAATAAATATAATGTAGGTGTCGGTAATGTTGGGGGCAGCAGATTAGCGGTTCATAAGTATAATGTAGGTGGCGGTGGAGTCCGGAGCAGCAGATTAGGGGTTAATAATATAATGTAGGTGTCAGCGATGTCGGGGGCAGCAGATTAGGGGTTAATAAATGTAATATTAGGGGTGTTTAGACTCTGGGTTCATGTTAGGGTGTTAGGTGTAGACATAAATGTATTTCCCCATAGGAATCAATGGGGCTGCGTTAGGAGCTTTACGCTGCTTTTTTGCAGGTGTTAGTTTTTTTTTTCAGCAGGCTCTCCCCCATTGATTCCTATGGGGAAATCGTGCATGAGCACGTTTTAACAGCTCACCGCTAACGTAAGCAGCACTGGTATTGAGGTGAGATGTGGAGCAAAATTTTGCTCTTCGCTCACTTTTTTGCGAATAACGCCGGGTTTGTATAAACCCGTAATACCAGCGCTGTCTGTAAGTGAGCGGTGAGCATAAACTGCTTGTTAGCACCGCACAGCCTCTAACGCAAAACTCGTGATCTAGGCGATAGATTTTGTATAAAGATATAAGTTCTTTTACATGAATACATCTGCTCAGCATCTCATAGTAACCAGCTAGGATGTAAAAATTTGTGCTGCAAGATTCAGCCTTTTTAGTTTCGTATTATACAAATTTAAGATTTTTTTTTTATAAAGATTCATGTTATGTTTTAGCTCAGTAACTTAAGTTACTATCAATTGCCATACACCAGACTATAATTTCCTTCCTTCCTAATTCCTTTCTTTTATAAGTACACCAAGTAATTGTTATTTTCATTAATTCCGTGTGGGGGTACTGAATTTAGTAGAAATATCCATTTTGTCTCTTTTTTAAATAGAATAGTTTCTATATTTCCTCCTCTAATTCATTATTTAACCTTTTCCAACCCCCAATATTTAAAACGTTTTGTGTTAGCATTGTGGCATGCCAAAAAATGCCTTTAACACTGGTTATTTTATTGCCCTTTTCAACATCTTTTTTGCATTATGTATATTACTCAGATATTCAGTCATCCTTGTACCAATTGTTCTAGTCATCATACCCACGACATTGGTACTTTTACAGTTTATGAAATTCTTAATTTCCCATTTTTTATTGAATCTATCTTCTATACATTGTTTCTTAATCATATGTGGGCAAATTTGACAATTGCCACATGAAACAGAACCCTTATATAGTGGTTGTTTATGAGCATTACTATTATAATGACTGCTAGTTAGTTGGTCATTTAGGTTTCGTGCTCTCCTATATGTAAATTTTGGCTTAGTTGGTAATATTGATTTATGTTGGTTATCTGCTCTTAATATATACTAGTGTATATAAAAACACTATAGTTTAGATCACTTTGAGGGGAATATGCCAATATGAACCTAATTTGATTATCTTGAGATTATCCTTTTGGTTTTAGAATCTCACTCCTTTCTTTTGCCCGTTTATGTTCAGCCACACAACCATTACCATGCATCTTAATCCAAATATCCTGCAGTACTTGATGACATTATCATTGTCATTATTATTGTTGATGCTTTAGTTTAGCATTTTCAACAAAATAAACCAATTCTACATGTGTTTTTTACAAATATAATTGTTGAAATATGATAGATTGCTTAGCCTGTGGCTGAGCTCTGTATTATTTCTACTTTTTTATAGTTGTAATGTTTGCTGGATTGCTTGTTTTCATGCAGTCTGCTAATATATAGAGTTCTTCAGATCAGTGCTACATGGACTTCCAGAGACTTCACCTGTTCACTGGGCCACAAGACCACACAAAATGAAGCACCTGATACTGGTGCGCGTAGGAGCTGGAGTTAGCATCATCCACACCCAAATGCAGCTCATACCTGTTACAGTGCAGAAGTATCATAAACATATGGGGAACACAAGGTTAGATACTTCTTGGTTCAATGTGTACTTGCATTATCCACCAGCAAAAGTAAGAAGTTAACAATATCTTTGAATTGGATGCCTCCACATGGGAGTAGTAGATAGGAGACTTAACAAAGTTAGGTCTATTATAAGCCAAACATACACAACTGTATACATAACTTTATGAGTCACACTTTTTCTTATCTTTTACTTATACAATAGCTGTTATATTTATTGTTTGCATTGATTGTATACATGTGCAAAAGTGAACATCATTTGGATAATAATATTTTGTACTATCAAAATTGGTGGCACATCTCTGGCTATCAGTGGCACAGTGTTTTAGAAACACTGCTCACTGAGATCTCTAGGCGGAAACACAAATGTTGAATGGATTCTAAACTTGCCAAAGGAAGGGTGAATAAGTCAAGTCCTCTGCATGTGCCTTTGTATCTACCCAACAAAATATGATCCTAGACAAAATATCTACAACTACGTTACTAACTCATGGGAAATTAAAGGACATAGAAGATGCATTAAGCTACATTCAGCAAAGGTCTTGGTGTTGTAGGTACAGAAACATTTAGCAAAACAGTAAGAGGTTACCGAAAGACAAACTCCAAGGGGCCAATTTATTAAAGTGCGATCAGACATTATACGATGTAGTGTATCATGTCCGCCGCTCATCAATAAATGCCGTCAGCATACACTGTCAGCATTTATCATTGCACAAGCAGGTGTCAATCAGCCCGTTTGAAGACCGCAGCCTTAGAGGCAGCGGACAAGTTATGGAGCAGCGGTCTTTAGACTGCTGTTCCCGGTGAGCGTGAAGGCTTGCATGGAAACATGGGGAACAAGGGCCATTCGGCCCTTGTTAAATCTACCCCCAAAGCTCAAAATGTGGATTTAAGAATATCTGGTTTCAGATTCTTTAGAGCTCTTGGGTTGTGTATTTACATGCTCAGTAAACATACTTTTGGAAGCATCTTAATGCCTTCAGTTTTCCCAGAAAGATGACCATTACTGAACAGACAGATGGGAAAAAGGAACAAGAGATATCTTTGTCACACTTACTATTATTATACCACCAACATGCTCTGACACGTTCCTAAGACCCACATAGCTCTTTTGGTTGCTAGACCCTAACAGAGTCCAAATGGGGCTCTTGAATAAAAAATATATTATATATATATTTTTGGTCACAAAGATCAACTAATTAACTGCAAGATTATTTTTGAAACCTTTTCCATATTTCTACCATGTTGACTGTGTTTTTCAAGGTTACATAATTAATTTGGCACATCTCATATAAAATATCAGTGAGCTCATTGGGCTTCAATAATAGATATTAAAAGGCCTTTTACACTTCAAATAAGAGCTCAAATATATTAACATATTTGTCATCTAGTATTGTTTTTGTTTCCTCAGGCTTAAAATGCACATGGATAAAATAAACCATCAAAAGGAGTATATTTCCTCCAATCACATATTTTTAGAAATCACTCCATACTACCCTTCTTGATAATAAGGGGATCTGCAATTAATGTGGAACTTTACTTACAATTGGTGTAATCTGATTGGATAATGAAGGCTGTTTCATGGAGACTAAAAGCTTCTGCATTCTAAACTCTTGTATCTGTCCCTTGTGATCTGAATGCTAGTGGAATGACAGACTCATTGCTAGTGATGAAGGAAGAAATCACTGATGGTCCTATAGCAGAAGAAGGTGAAGGTCAGGGCAGCATCCAGGAGCATCTAGAAGCACAGGAGAGTGTAGGGGGTGGAGTAGACATTGAGACTGCCTGCGATGGTGCCTGTCTGCTGAAGAACATAGCTGAACTTTCCAATATGTCTGTAATGGGCAAGACTGTTCCCAATAGAGAATTGCAGTTCCCACCCACCCTGAGAGAAACCTATAGACCCTGATGGATGAACTGTAAAAAGAACCTCCACAGCACCACTACTGGAGCCCACAGAAGACAGAGCTGGAATATAAATTTAATGCAAGGGAACAAATGATGCAGCACGATCAACAGGTGCATACTTATCTGCATACTACAGGTCCAGTCCAGACCAGCATTGCTTGCAGCCGAAAGCTGACAACAGTGAGCATAAATGGACAAAGATTATGATTGAAAATGATTGAAGGGGTGCCAGCTTCAGTGGATGACACCACTGACACTGAAGGAAAATAGATTAGACATGGGAGCAGGGTTTTAAGAAGGGGGACAGGAACATGAAAGAGGAAAAGCTGAAAAAGGAAACTGAGGTGCAAAAAAGATGGAGGGGTAAGAGGCACAGAAACAGAAGAGGGTATTGAGATGATAACAGATTCCCCAGTGCTTTAAACAAAAGTGGAGTACAACAAAACATTTATAAAGTTCAAATGGGTAGAGGGCCCTGCCAAGAGTCGCACTGTTGTAGTCAGCTCTTAAGAAGGTGATCTACAAACAGCTGGACTCTTAGGCTTACATTCTAAGGGGTTCTGGGGATGGCAATGGAGGAGAATAACTGGTATAAAGAAAGGTTAGTGTAGGTTGTATGCATCCCTGAACAGTAGAGTCTTTAGGGAGTGCTTGAAGCTTTCAAAACTAGGGGAGAGTCTTGTGGAGTGAGGCAGTCTAGAGAAGTCCTGTAAATGGCAGTGTGTGGAGGTAACAAGAGAGGAGGAAAGTAGGAGGTAATGAGCAGAGCAAAGGGGATGGGAGGGAAAGTATCTGGAGAAAAGGTCTGAGATACATGGGGGAGCAGTGCAGTTGAGGGCTTTGTATGTCAGAGTGAGAATTGTGTGTTTAATCCTAGAGGTAAGAGGAAGCCATTGTAGGGATTGGCAGAGAGGTGCAGCAGATGAAGAGCGACATGTAAAGAAGATAAGGCTAGAGGCATTCATTATGTATTGTAAAGGAGCTAGGTGGCAGCTGGGGAGACAAGAGAGGACGGAGTTGCAGTAATCGAGGTGGGAAAGAATGAGAGAGTGTATTAAGATCTTAGTTGTGTTTTGTGTAAGGAAATGTCTAATTTTAGAGATGTTTTTAAGGTGAAAGCTGCAGGCTTGTGAGGAGTAAAAGAAAGATTTGAGTCAAATGTGAGCCCAAGACATTGGGCATGCGGGGTAGGGGTAATGATGGAGTTCTCGACAATTATAGAGAGATTGGGGGTGGAGATTTTAGAAAAAGGGGGGAAAATAAGGAGCTCAGTTTTGGAGAAATTTAACTTGAGGTAGTGAGAGGACATCCAGGAAGAGATGTGAGAAAGACAGTTAGTGACATGGGTTAGCAAGGAATGAGAAAGGTCTGGTGCAGAGAAGTAGATTTGGGTGTCGTCAGCATAAAAATGATATTGAAAACCGTGGGACTTTATTAGGGAACATAATGATGATGTGTAGATTGAGAAGAGAAGGGGACCGAGGACAGAGCCTTGCAATACCCCGACAGAAAGTGGCAACGGGGCAGAGGAAGCCCCAGAGAAGGCTACACTAAAGGTACGGTTAGACAGGTAGGAAGAGAACCACGAGAGGGCTGTGTTACAAATCCCGAAGGATTGGAGGGTTTGGAGCAAAAGAGGGTGGTCAGCAGTATCAAAGGCTGCAGACAGATCAAGGAGGATAAGCAGAGAAAAGTGGACTTTGGATTTTACTGTGAGTAGGTCGTTGGTAACCTTGCTGTCTCTGTGGAGTGATGGGGCAAAATCCAGGTTGCAGTCGGTCAAGGAAGAAGTGTAATGTGAGGAAATGGGATAGGCGTGCTTGTACTAGCTTTCCAAGAAGCTTTGAGGCAAGAGGGAGTAGGGAAATAGGGTGGTAGTTGGATGGGGAGGACCAGTGCATGTTTTAGAGATGAGGTAAATATACCAGTGCTGAGAGAGAGGTTGAAAAAGTGTGAGTATAGGGGTAAGGGTAGAAGAGAGGGAGGGGAGTAGTTGTGAGGGGATGGGGTTGAGGGGACAGGTAGTGAGGTGAGAGTGCAGTATAAATGCATAAGCTTCTTCCTCAATAACAGGGGAAAAAGAACTAAGTATTGAGCAATGTGGGTTCTAGTGAATTGCAAGATTTTGAGGGGGTGAGCGGCTGGAAGCATGCTGAGAGCTAATTTCTTTTCAGATGGAATCGATTTTCTTATTGAAGTGGCTGGCAAAATCTTGAGCTGACAGAGAAGTTGTATTAGGAGGTGGGGGTGGGCGGAGAAGAGTGTTGAAAGTGGAGAACAGACATTTTGGGTTTCAAGAACAAGTGGAGATAACAGTATAGAAGTAGTGTTGCTTATAAAGAATAAAGGCAGAGTAGTAGGAGTTCAAGATGAACTTGTAGTGAAGAAAGTCAGCTGAACTCCGATATTTTCTCCAGTGACGCTCAGTAGTACGCGAACATCTGCAAAGGTAACGAGTCAGAGAAGTATGCCAGGGCTGAGGGTGAGTGTGTAATTTCCGAGCTATGGTTGGAGGGGCCAGATTGTCAAGAACCTATGTAAGGGTGGAATTATAGTGGCAGATAGATTGGTCAGGGCAGGAAAAGGAGGAGATAGATGAAAGGAGAGGTTCAAGAGAACTAGCAAGCTGATGCTGATTAAATTACATAATGCTTCTGTAAGCTTTAGTGTGAGGGGTAGAAGGAGGAAGAGTTGTAGGGAGGGATGAGATGTTGCAAGTGAGGAGATGATGGTCAGAAGGGGGAAAAGGGGAATTTGTGAAGTTTGAAATAGTGAATCAATAACTAAAGATCAGAACATCAGTGAACATCTTTGTGAGTGGGAGAGTCAGTCCATTGTGACAGACCGAAAGAGGAAGTGAGTTGCAGAAGTTGTTTTGCAGAGAAGGCAGTGGGATTGTCAAGAGGGATATTGAAGTCACCAAGAATGAGGGCAGGGGGGTCTGAGGAAAGGAAATAAGGTAGCCAGGTAGCAAAGCGATCTAGAAATTGAGTTGAGGATCCAGGGGGGCGTTATATTACTGCAACATGTATAGAGAGGGGAAAAAATAAGCAAATCATGTGGGTTTTTAATGAGGAAAATGTGAGGGAAGATATGGGTTGTATTTGTTGAAAGGTGCATGAGAGGAAAGTAAAATACCTACACCACCTCCTTGTCTGTTACCAGACCTAGGAGTATGGCTGAAGTGGAGACCCCCATGTGACAATGCAGCAGTGGATGCTGTGTCTAAAGGAGAGAGCCAAGTTTCCTTGAGAGCCAGAAGGTTGAGGGAGTGGGAGATAAAGAGGTCATGGATAGAAGTGAGCTTGTTGCAAACAGAGCAAGAGTTCCAGAGTGCACAATTGACGGGGGTAGTGGCTTTAGATACAAGAATGTGAGTGAGGTTACCAGAGTTTTGTTTTTTGGGTATGTTTAAAGGTACACATGGCTGTGCACAGCTAGGAAGTTGTTGGGGGCGAGGATTAGGGGAGATGTCACCAGCAGCTAGTATGGGCAGGAGGGAGAGTGACATGAGGTGAGATGCAGATTTACAGTGGTGAGACTGTTTTTGGGATGAGGTGTAGGGGGGAGAGGGAGTGTTTAGGAATAGGTCAAGTCCATGAGTACAAAAGTAAGATGAGTTTAAGAAAGATGGGATAATGAACAGATCAGGTGGTGAGGGGTAAGCAGTAATTGAGTAAAGTTGTTTGTTATAGAGGCAAGAAATAGCAAAAAGGAATATGAATATATTGAATACATTTTTACAATAGTGGGAACCAATTAAACACATAAAAGACAAAATTACAGCAGCACATGCACAAGGAAACAATGAGATACTTAAAACACAATATTACAATGGTACTTGCCTTGCATCTTGCCCCTTGTCCAATCCTTTTTCAATTCTTGTATAATTCTTATGTTAATGCCTCACTTATAAAATGTTCACTTAGTTCTTGTATAACTCTTATCTTAATGCCTCACTTATAAAATGTTCACTTAATTCTTGTATAATTCTTATCTTAATGCCTCACTTATAAAATGTTCACTTAATTCTTGTATAATTCTTGTCTTAATGCTTCACATAAAATGTTCACTTAATTCTTGTATAATTCTTATCTTAATGCCTCACTTATGAGAACATATGCTGTTGTAACACTGCATAATGCCCAGGCAATGCACCCCCCCCCCAGCAGTGCAATGCACAGCCGAAGCTAGTGTTACAGGAGAAGAGAGAGCACTAGAATGCAGTGAATAGGTTGCAGATGAGCAGGGATTCTATTCACGTACCAAAAGAGAGTACTAAATATCTCTGTCTCAAGCAGCCACCGGCTTAACTTGGTCCTCGCTACGTAGGACCATTTCGAATTCTACACTAAGGATGCCCATCAGCCTTGCAAGGAGGGCACTGTCAGGTGCCGCTGCATGCGGCCATCGCATAGCATCACTTTACTAGGAAATGTGATGTAGGTCTCCTTTAATGGCCTCTCCAATGATGTCAGATGACCTATTTACTCTCGGACCAGAGGATGCGCTGTGCCCGCTTGTTGTCTCTGATTTTGCTGTGCTTCCTTCTAATCTACCTGTTTATTTACCCTCTCTTCCTGTGAGTACCTAAGTCCTGCCTGCTGGACCAACGCTTAACTGCCTGTGAGTGCCTATACTGATTAACCTCTGCCTGTCTGAACTCTGCAAATCTAGTTCTGTCTTCGGGATTAACCCTTTAACTGACAGTGAATACCTACCTGCCTGATCTATTTATCCTTAGTATTTCTGGCCTGTCTGCTGGAGTTCACCTCAATTCCTCTGCATGTAAGTTTTTTCATTATTTACTCAACACTCATTCATCTGTGCCATAGTTGTCTCTGGAGGTCACGTCCTGGAATATATTCAGTGTGCTAGAGTGTGATATTCACTTCACTCTAGCCTTTGGGTCTACTTCAGGAATGATTCCAAACCTGACATAATCCTTTTTTATAAATTAGAATAGGTCTATGACATTTACATATGGGCCTTGCATTTCCTACTTGCGCAACAAATATTAGCATTATTAAAGGGATAGTAAACACAGCATTATTAAAGGGATAGTAAATACCAAAAATGTTATTGTTTAAAAAGATAGAGAATCCCTTTATTTACCATTCCCCAGTTTTGCATAACCAACACTGTTATAGAAATAAACGTTTTACCTCTGTAATTACCATTTATCTATCTAAGCTTCTGCAGACTGCCTCCTTATCTTAGGTCTTTTGACAGACTTGCATTTCAGGCAATTAGTCCTCACTCACTGTGCATGAGCACAATGTTATTTATATCAAACACATGAACTAATGCCCTCTAGCTGTAAAAAGATGGTTTAGTGCATTCAGATAAGAGGCTGCCTTCAAGGGTTTAGAAATAAGCATATGAACCCACCTAGGTTTGGCTTTCAACTAAGAATACCAAGAGAAGAAAACAAATTTGATGATAAAAGTAAATTGGAAAGTTGTTTAACATTGCATGCTCTATCTAAATCATGAAAGTTTAATTTGGATTTTACTATCCCGTTAATGTATTATATTTAAGGGCTACATTTTTGTTATTAACTACATTTTTGGGTTATGTTTTTGCTGTAAATTGAAATTATTACCTCTTATGTCACTATTACAGTCATCAGTGATGCCTTCCATGACCTCCGGTCCGAGTCTTTGAAATACTTTATTTTGAAAATCTTTAAAATCTGCAACAAATACAGGGCCACAACCGGTTCCACGTGCTGATTGGTTTTTTTGGCCAAGCTTTGCTTTGGTATGTCTTTTGATATTGTTGAATCTGTTCTCGCATGCATTGAAATACTTTATTAATAGTCCATGTGCACTTAGTGCATCAGGAATTTTCTAGCACAACATCTTTTTACATGCTTCCGGAGTTTTCTTGACCCAACTTCCATAAAAAAAATAATATATATTTTGTCTAATAATACCACATTCTGCTAGTGGGAGAATTGTGGGGTTTGGTTCTTCTTGTCAGCCGTAAAGGATCAGCCCAGGATTCAACCCAACTGCTAGCGTGAAAAGTAAAACACACGCTAGCACACTGAGAAATAACCAGGACGTGACTCACTCAGGAAATAAAATAAGCAGGATACAATGTACTCACAAAAGAAGTAGAATCTCTGTATAATTTCTTGAGGTCTGAATTGATACACAAGAGATTGCGGATGAACCCTTAAAGACAGGATAATAACTTTAGGTAGTAGGAAGGTAAAATGATAATGTCCTTTTAAGCAGGTTTGCAGCAAACAAAAAAATAAATGTCCCTTTAAGCAGGATTGCAGCAAACAAATGATAATGTCCCTTTAAACAGGTTTTGCAGCAAACAAAATATAAATGTCCCTTTAAGCAGGTTTGCAGCTAACAAATGATAATGTCCCTTTAAGCAGGTTTGCAGCAAACAAAAAATAAATGTCTCTTTAAGCAGGTTTGCTAGGGTTAAGGCAAAAGCAAGGTCAGGCAGGCAAGGGTCAATATATCCAGGAGACAGTTTGAGGGTCTAGGCAAAAGCAAGGTCAGGCAGGCAATGGTCAGTACATCCAGGAAACAGTTTGAGGGTCTAGGCAAAAGCAAGGTCAGACAGGCAAGGGTCAATATATCCAGGAGACAGTTTGATTGAGGGATTAAGCAGAGTTCGTAGTCAGACAGGCAAGGGTCAAATACAGGTTCAGCATATAAGTACTCACACAGCACCGGGGTCAGGAAAAACAAACGGGCCCGAGTAAGATCTCCCGCCAGGATTTAAAGGCGGAGAGAGACGCCGACGTCAGAGAAGAGTGTCCTGATGACCGCATCACGTTGCTAGGCAACGTGATGTGAGAGACACAGAGAGATCCGGGAGCCACAGCGACACGGCGATGAGCGGATCGGAGTGTGACAGCACCCCCCCTCAAGGACCCCTCCGGGGGACAGGTCCAGGCCTAGCAGGATGAGATTTGTGAAAGGACTTAATCAAGGCAGGAGCGTGTACCTGTTGGGCTGGTTTCCAAGTCCGCTCCGTGACAGGATAACCCTTCCAATGGATGAGATAGTACAATTTCTTGCCACAAAGTTTGGAATCCAGAATATGACTAATTTCAAATTCAGGTTGTCCATAAATCAACAGAGGCAAAGGTTTGGACAGAGACTTAGAATACCTATTTGATACCATAGGTTTCAAAAGAGAAACGTGAAAGACAGAATGAGCTTTGAGAGTTCTGGGAAGAGCAACTCGGTAAGCAGTAGAACAAACTTTACCCAGTATTTTGAAAGGACCCACATATCGTGGTCCCAATTTAGTAGAAGGTTGTTTGAGATGAAGATGACGGGTAGAAATCCAAACCTTGTCCCCAGGACGATATTTAGGAGCCTTCTTCCGTCAGTGATCCGCAAAGAGCTTATATCGATTAGAGGCTTTGGATAGAAGAAGACGTATCTTCCACCAATGGCAAGTTAAAGGGACAGTCTAGGCCAAAATAAACTTTCATGATTCAGATAGAGCATGCAATTTTAAACAATTTTCCAATTTACTTTTATCACCAATTTTGCTTTGTTCTCTTGGTATTCTTAGTTGAAAGCTTAACCTAGGAGGTTCATATGCTAATTTCTTAGACCTTGAAGCCCACCTCTTTCAGATTGCATTTTAACAGTTTTTCACCACTAGAGGGTGTTAGTTCACGTATTTCATATAGATAACACTGTGCTCGTGCACGAGAAGTTATCTGGGAGCAGGCACTGATTGGCTAGACTGCAAGTCTGTCAAAATAACTGAAAAAAGGGGCAGTTTGCAGAGGCTTAGATACAAGATAATCACAGAGGTTAAAAGTATATTATTATAAATGTGTTAGTTATGCAAAACTGTGAAATGGGTAATAAAGGGATTATCTATCTTTTAAAACAATAACAATTCTGGTGTAGACTGTCCCTTTAATCTCCAAGCAGATTGATCAGAAGCAGGATTTTCAGTGGAAGAAGTATGCAGAGGAAATGTTCTGGGTTGAAATCCGTAAGCTGCATGAAAGGGAGAAGACTGAAGAGACGAATTGTATCGGGCATTATGAGCCAATTCTGCTAATGGAAGATAACAAATCCAATTAGAGTGATGATGGTCCACATAATGTCTAAGATAAGTCTCCAGGCACTGGTTAACTCTTTCAGTTTGGCCATTAGACTGCGGATGATGTGATGTAGACAAAGAGACTGTAGTACCAAAATGTTTGCAGATCAATTTCCAGAACCAAGAAACAAATTGTACACCTCTATCGGAGACGATATCCAGTGGGAACCCATGTAATTTCACAATATGTAAAATAAAAAGCTCAGAAAGTCTTTTGGCAGAGGGTAAACCAGGCAAAGGAATGAAATTAGCTGTTTTAGTGAACCTGACGTTCAGGAACAAATAGTAAACCATCAGGAGGTTTGCAGGACAAAGGAAGATCTTTTTGAGCAGCCTGTAATTCCTGTAAGCAAGAAGCTGATAACTGAGCTATGACTTTATGTGGTTGAAGGATGGTACCAGATTCAGGAGTAGAAGTAAGTTGAAATTATCTGGAAAGGGCATCCACTTTTATATTCTTAGAACCAGGTATATAAGAAAGATTGTAATGAAAAGGTTAGAAGAATAAAGACCAACGAGCCTGCCTGGAATTCAAAGGTTTGATAGTTTGGAGATAAAGAAGGTTTTTATGATCTGTGAGCAACTCTTTATTGCCTACGTCGTAATTTTATTCAGAAGAGGTAAATGTCTTGGAGAAGAAACCTACAGGATGAATCTTTCCTGTGTCAGGTGATCGTTGGGAAAGAATAGCCCCAGAAGCAACAGAAGAGGCATCCACTTCTAGGATGAATTGAAAATCCGGATTTGGGTGGCGGAGTATAGGTGCAGAAGAAAAGGCTTCTTTGAGAGACTCAAAAGCCTTAATTGCCTCTGGAGGTCATTCTTTACAGTTTTGCCCGTTTCTAGTGAGAGAAGTAAGAGGCGTAGTGATAGTTGCAAATCCGTTGATGAATTTTCGGTAATAACTGGCGAAGCCCAGAAAACGTTGTAGAGCTTTAAGAGAATCAGGTCTAGGCCAATACAAAATGGCAGAAAGTTTAGTGGGATCCATTTTGAATCCAGATTCGGATATTACATAACCCAAGAAAGGTATGGAACTTTGATGAAATGAACATTTCTCCAGCAAACAAATGGTTATCTCTTAACCGTTGCAATACTTTCCTGACATGGTGCACATGCTCTTGATAGGTTTGAGAAAAAATTAGAATATCATCAAGGTATATGATGACAATAGTGTTAAAACAATCCCGAAAAATCTCATTCACAAAGTGTTGAAAAACAGCAGGGGCATTACATAGCCCAAAAGGCATAACCAGATACTCATAATGCCCAAATTGAGTGTTAAAGGCTGTCTTCCATTCATCACCCTTGCGCATACGGACAAGATTGTACGCACCACGAAGATCCAGTTTGGTAAATATTGTGGATCCTTGAAGATAGGTAAACAATTCAGGAATAAGAGGTAAAGGGTAACTGTTCTTGATTGTGATTTGATTCAAACCCCTGTAATCAATACAAGGTCACAGACCTCCATCCTTTTTCCCACAAAAATAACCCAGCCCCTACAGGAGAAGAGGAGGGTCGAATAAATCCTCTAGCCAAATTATCTTGAATATATTCCTCCAAAGCTACATTCTCAGGCCTTGAAAGCGGGTAAGTCTTGCCACGAGGTAAAGGTGCCCCTGGAAGAAGATCAATGGGACAATCAAAAGGATGGTGAGGAGGAAGACGTTCTGCTTCTTTCTTGGAAAAAACATCAACAAAGTCTTGATAAGGCGTGGGTAATGACCCAGAAGTATCGGTAGTGAGAGAAATAGTAAGTGGCACTTTAGTGGGTACTTCAAGACAACTGGTTTGACATGAAGATCCACAAGAGGTGAGTTCAGCCTGAAGTCCAAGAGAAGATAGGGTTATGTAATTGGAGCCAAGGAAGACCCAAAATTATGGGAAATTGAGGAGTCAAGATGACGTCAAAACATATTGTCTCCAAATGAAGAACTCCTACAGTAAAGAGAATGGGTTTAGTAGCAAACTGGATAAGTCCGGAACCCAAAGGATCTCCACTAACAGTAGAGACAGGAACTGAATACTCTTTTCTAAGTAAGGGTATAGTGTGAGTAGATGCATATGTGGAGTCAATGAAGACTCCTCCAGCACCCGAGTTGATGAGAGCTTGGGTATGAATTTTGTTTCCTCCAAATTGAAGAGTCACTGGAACAAAAAGTTTATTATTGAGGGAATGAAATCCTATTTGGCTTAACTCAGTTCCCCGGTCAGAAGTTAAGCCCTGGCTTTTACTGGTCTGGTGGGACAATGCCTTAATAAGTGTCCTTTAAGGCCACAGTACAAACATAGGCCAAGAGAGCATCTTCAACAAACAAATGATAAATGTCCCTTTAAGCAGGTTTGTATCCAACAAATGATAAATGTCCCTTTAAGCAGGTTAGCAACAAATAAATGATAATGTCCCTTTAAGCAGGTTTGCAGCAAACAAATGATAACTTCCCTTTAAGCAGGTTTGCAGCAAACAAAAAAATAATTGTCCCTTTAAGCAGGATTGCAGCAAACAAATAATAATGTCCCTTTAAACAGGTTTTGCAGCAAACAAAATAGAAATGTCCCTTTAAGCAGGATTGCAGCAAACAAATGATAATGTCCCTTTAAACAGGTCTTGCAGCAAACAAAAATATAAATGTCCCTTTAAGCAGGTTTGCAGCTAACAAATGATAATGTCCCTTTAAGCAGGTTTGCAGCAAACAAAAAATAAATGTCTCTTTAAGCAGGTTTGCTAGGGTTAAGGCAAAAGCAAGGTCAGGCAGGCAAGGGTCAGTATATCCAAGAGACAGTTTGAGAGTCTAGGCAAAAGCAAAGTCAGGCAGGCAAGGGTCAGTACATCCAGGAGACAGTTTGAGGGTCTAGGCGAAAGCAAGGTCAGGCAGGCAAGGGTCAATATATCCAGGAGACAGTTTGATTGAGGGATTAAGCAGAGTTCGTAGTCAGACAGGCAAGGGTCAAATACAGGTTCAGTTTTTTTTTAGTTGTTTTTTATTTTTTAGATTAAAAAAAGAGCTAAATGCCCTTCTAATGGCAATGCCCAGACAAATGCCCTTTTAAGGGCAATTTTAAGAGTAGTTTTTTTTTTGGTTTTTTTTTGGGGGGGGGGGTTAATTGTAGAAAGGTGTTTTTTCTTTTTTTTTTTCTTTGAAATGGCAAAGCCCTACTAAAAGCCATTTTAAGGGCTATTGCTATAGTGTTGGTATATTTTTTTTTATTTTGTGGAGTTTTAGAATAGTCATAACTGTTTTTTTATTTTGGTAATGGTACCTTTTTTCCATAATGTTAGGTTTTATTTTTCAGGTAAGGTTAGGAGTTTTTTTTAAGGTAAGGTTAGTTTTTTTTTAACGTATGGTTAGTTTTTTTGGGGAGGTAACTTAGGGAGTGTTAGGTTAGGGCAGGTTAGCTGGTTAGGAGGTTTAGATGTAAGTGGGTATTTTGTGATGGGGTTGTGGCGGTTTAGGGGTTAATAGAGTAGAGGAGACTTTGTGCTGGGCTATGTGGTGGTTTTATGGGTTAATATAGTTGTGGGGACATTTTGCGGTGGGCTATGTGGTGGGTTAGGGTTTTTTAGAGTAGGTGTTTTTGGGTTAGTGTGTGAGTGAAAAATATTTACTTTCAACTTGTAATATGCATGCTACTCGACGCGTGCAAGAGCAGAGGTCAAGCAGAGTTAGTGTGCATGTGATTATTAATGCTCCACTCATAATCTAGACCAAAGAGAGTGACCATATGTGTGCACAGGCCAAATGCACACTCCCTTCTACATACAGATATAAGAATCCAGATTCAATGTTTTGACAAAGTATCAAACAAAAGGGGGCGCTACAGGCGTGACAATGCAATCATAACAATCTATATGTACAGATGAAAATGAATTTTTAAATTTGAAAAAAAAGTATTTTTCTTAAAAGTGTAAGGAAAATAAATCCTGTGATAGCTGCCTCCTCCTCGCCGCCAACTGGTCCGGGTACAACTACAAGAAATAAAAAATAATAATAATAAAAAAACTGGTATCATCAGTTGAAAAGATGCAAAACAAACAGTCATAGAGCCAAATGAGTACTCACATACTCCAGGAGCACACCTATGTGCTAGTAGGGACAGGCTGCAGAATTATAAAGGTGTGACAGCTCACCCTTCAACCAGTGCTTATGATGCTGGAAGTAAAAGACACAGAAAAAGAAAGCACTATATGTGCAGACCATTAACAATATAACCAGTAATACTTCTTCAGTGATACAGATGGGTACTCACATACTCCAGGAGCACACTTATGTGCTGGTAGGAACAAGCTGCAAATTTTAGGCAGGTGTAACAGCTCACCCCAAATCTGATCTCTTGATGTTGTGAGAGCAGTAATCCAAAATGAGACTGCATTAGAAATCCGGAGAAATTCTTGAAAGTCAGCACAGGCAGTAGGTAGGTAGAAAAATCCACTCAGAGTATTTATAATAAAATACAAAATTTATTAAAAACAAAAATAAAACTACACAACAGTTGTTGTAGTAGGTGGATGAAGGGGTTAACAATATTACCCCAATATTGCAACGCGTTTCTCGATTTCAAACCATTTCATCAGGCATAAAAATATAATATAAAATCATTCTCACTCCTACCTCTGCCTTAAATAACAAACTGACAAACATTCACCTCCTTACAAAGGGGTGTGTTTCTTAATTGGTAACTTGCACCTGTCTAATATCCTCAGTATACTTAATTGATGCCTCTTGCAAAGAAAAACAAAAAACAAAAAAACAAAGCTTTAACAATTTAAAATTTCTATACTTAATGACAATTGTATATTCCTACATTTAACAATTTTATGTATATAATAATAATAATACTTGATTTATACTGATCAATAATGTTTTTAATCGTACCAAAAGTGTTCCCCTATTGCAAGAGAATTTCTGCATCCCTTATTAATAAGCGTAGCCCTAATGTGTATACTCACTCGCTTTTGCTGATTCTCAACATAAATTTGTATTATAGACTGGTGTGTCTGAAGAAATCTGTCAGTTATGAGAAACCATTTGTTTCAGTGTGTTCGTAAATATTCGGTTCCTATTGGTTCTCATACGTAGCCACAAGCTTGTGTGTCCGCCCATTAGTTATTGTCATACCGCAAGTAAATTTCCCTTGACCAATAGTGATCTTGTAACATGGGGGTGTGTTTTTATCTGTACAATACATGCGAACAATCTCAATGTCATCTCAACTAGCAATGAAAACGCTTACCTACACTCATTTATAAGGGACGTACATAAAAAAGAGACTTTCCAGGATCCTCCCGTCCATACGTGCCTCCAAACAAACAATTTCCCGATTTTCTCCAATCTACCCTAGACACTCAAAGGGAAATACCAGACAGACAAGCTTGTGGCCATTTGTGTTCCGAGATCTCGATGGGCGATCTATTATTTAAGCATAAGCATAACATTAAACTTATAATTTGCGATGTAGATATAGGGCATGTTTAATAATGTGACTAATGACAAAAGTATGCATTAGAAGTGTGTCAAATCAGCATTGCAGTTATGTAATGATGTCACAATAGTGGGCGTTTCTGTCCAGGGGAGTGTATCAAACCAACCAATGAATAGTTATCTGGGGGCATGTATACAATATCTAACCCCAAAATAAAATTTATATGTATTGTCTCCACAAGAGACCAACTTGTGTAGATACAGCAATAGTAAATCGCCGCAACCAAAAAGGCTGATGTCTAATCTGGAGAAGGGAATATAATCTATACTTATCCGCAACAGAAAAGCTAAAGCGACATAAAAGACTCTCTAAACCTCTGTGTTCTTAATGAAAAACTAAATGGAAAGGAGAGAAACATCCCTCCTGTCTAGTAATAGTTAATGATGTGTGTACAATACCTAACCCCAAACAAAACCAATGCGTTATCTCTGTAGGAGACCGACTGACATATATACAACCATGGTAAATCGCCTTAGCCCAAAAATTAATGACTACTGTGTAAGAAAAGATTGTGATCCAAAATTAACCACGACATAGAAGCTAAAGAGATAGTGAAAACCAGATTAAGAAATAGGCTCTATATTTGAAATACTAACTCACTAAACCTTTGTGTTCATAATATAAAACTGAATAATAAGAAAAAACACCATATTAGGTGATAATATAGCAGTATGTAAGGAATGTGCTATATGATAGGTTCTACTGACATAAAATTACAGCCAATATAAGATAGACATTCCCCAAAGTGTATATATATGTGTTCCTAAATCTCTACACATCATATTGAGGTGTATAGGGACACAGGAAAAACCATTGAAGGTATTATATTATATGGAGATATATGTGTTGTAGTATTGTGATATAATAAAAATATGTGTATGGTGTGAGGTGTGATCTCCAATAATTGTACCATACATAACCATAATAGAGAGTGTAATTCGTCATTTGACTATAGTGAACTTATGTGTCTTAAACATGAATTCTAATAACAATGATATAGTATTTAGTGGTCATCACATGAAGTGGCCTGTGTCAATAAAAATATACTAAATAAACAAACTAAACCCTTGGGCTGCAGAACCGAAATAGCCCTAATATTACAAAATATAAAATAACAGAATATGTGTTCTAAACCAACGGGAGGATCCTGGAAAGTCTCTTTTTTTTGTGTACGTCCCTTATAAATGAGTATAGGTAAGCGTTTTCATTGCTAGTAGAGATGGCATTGAGATTGTTCGCATGTATTGTACAGATAAAAACACACCCCCATGTTACAAGATCACTATTGTTCAAGGGAAATTTACTTGCGGTATGACAATAACTAATGGGCGGACACACAAGCTTGTGGCTACGTATGAGAACCAATAGGAACCCAATATTTACGAACACACTGAAACGAATGGTTTCTCATAACTGAAAGATTTCTTCAGACACACCAGTCTATAATACAAATTTATGTTGAGAATCAGCAAAAGCGAGTGAGTATACACATTAGGGCTACGCTTATTAATAAGGGATGCAGAAATTCTCTTGCAATAGGGGAACACTTTTGGTACGATTAAAAACATTATTGATCAGTATAAATCAAGTATTATTATTATATACATAAAATTGTTAAATGTAGGAATATACAATTGTCATTAAGTATAGAAATTTTAAATTGTTAAAGCTTTGGTTTTTTTTTTTTTGAAAAGGTGTGGGGAAATAGTGCGCTGGTTTAAATAAAGTATCAAACCCCTTACAGTGTTTTAGATCCTTCAATCTAAAAAATAGTAAGCCGTGAAAAAAAGATTTTGTAAGGGCGCTAATAGCTGAAGATACTTGTGTGAAAATATTTACAATATCTGTGATAAATATCCGTGATAAATGTCTAGTGGTTAGGTGTTAAAATAAATCAAGAAAGCTTCTATCAAAGGTAGGGTAATTTATTTTGTAACAATAGTTTTTAAAATTTAAAATTTAGAGACGTCTCTAGCACAATTTGGTTAAACCTAAAAGTAGTACTCATTAGTACTTCATGAGAAATATTAGTTGCTGCTTATTAGTATTTTTTATCGGTCACAGGAGATCTATTAGTGTGTGACTGAGCAATTACTAAAAATCTCTCATGAATTATTCAGAGTTCATAAAATTACAGAACAACATCTGTTTAAAACAACAATTTGAAATAACACATAACAGCTTGATAAACTTTTAGTGTGTAAGGTGGAGCTTGAAATAGGGCTGTGCATAAAAGGAGAATTTTATAAAGTAATGTCTCTATACCGGATTAGGTCAATCCTTTGGCTGTATTTGTATTACAGCGTACTTTCAGAGATAATTTTCATGTCCATATGTGTGAACCAAAAGAATGTCCAGTAATCGTATACTGATATTAGCCTTAAATTACAGTTTGTATCTCCCATACAAATTTGTACCTTATCGTGTGGGTGAGCAACAACAGGGTATCCTGTGCGTCCTGTGGCTCAGTTCTTCTGGCAGTATCCTCGTGTTGTTGGCGTCTGACGTCACACCCGATGTATGGGGGCTCGACTTGCGCCTGCCAATCACTGCTTGGCTGATCGTTGGTGTACAATGTTTCTTCTTGTATCCAATACTTTGTACTTCTTAAGTACCGGTCAGTGGAGATGTATATAGTGGAGATGAATTCACCTGCCCTGCCCTTGGAATGTGGAGGGGATTTCTGTGAATCAAAAACCTTTCATTCTCTTTCTAGAATAGATATGTTCTTGATTAGTGAAGCTCTCCTGGGCACAGATGTCAATTCCGAGATTAACAATATCTTAATTTCTGATCACGCCCTCATTACACTTTCTATTTTAATGAATACGGTTTTTCGACAGGGGCGGAGAAAAACCGTTGAAAAACCGGATTCATTAAAATAGAAAGTGTAATGAGGGCGTGATCAGAAATTAAGATATTGTTAATCTCGGAATTGACATCTGTGCCCAGGAGAGCTTCACTAATCAAGAACATATCTATTCTAGAAAGAGAATAAAAGGTTTTTGATTCACAGATATCCCCTCCACATTCCAAGGGCAGGGCAGGTGAATTCATCTCCACTATATACATCTCCACTGACCGGTACTTAAGAAGTACAAAGTATTGGATACAAGAAGAAACATTGTACACTAACGATAAGCCAAGCAGTGATTGGCAGGCGCAAGTCGAGCCCCCATACATCGGGTGTGACGTCAGACGCCAACAACACGAGGATACTGCCAGAAGAACTGAGCCACAGGACGCACAGGATACCCTGTTGTTGCTCACGCACACGATAAGGTACAAATTTGTATGGGAGTTACAAACTGTAATTTAAGGCTAATATCAGTATACGATTACTGGACATTCTTTTGGTTCACACATATGGACATGAAAATTATCTCTGAAAGTACGCTGTAATACAAATACAGCCAAAGGATTGACCTAATCCGGTATAGAGACATTACTTTATAAAATTCTCCTTTTATGCACAGCCCTATTTCAAGCTCCACCTTACACACTAAAAGTTTATAAAGCTGTTATGTGTTATTTCAAATTGTTGTTTTAAACAGATGTTGTTCTGTAATTTTATGAACTCTGAATAATTCATGAGAGATTTTTAGTAATTGCTCAGTCACACACTAATAGATCTCCTGTGACCGATAAAAAATACTAATAAGCAGCAACTAATATTTCTCATGAAGTACTAATGAGTACTACTTTTAGGTTTAACCAAATTGTGCTAGAGACGTCTCTAAATTTTAAATTTTAAAAACTATTGTTACAAAATAAATTACCCTACCTTTGATAGAAGCTTTCTTGATTTATTTTAACACCTAACCACTAGACATTTATCACGGATATTTATCACAGATGTTGTAAATATTTTCACACAAGTATCTTCAGCTATTAGCGCCCTTACAAAATCTTTTTTTCACGTTTTTTTGTTTTTCTTTGCAAGAGGCACCAATTAAGTATACTGAGGATATTAGACAGGTGTAAGTTACCAATTAAGAAACACACCCCTTTGTAAGGAGGTGAATGTTTGTCAGTTTGTTATTTAAGGCAGAGGTAGGAGTGAGAATGATTTTATATTATATTTTTATGCCTGATGAAATGGTTTGAAATCGAGAAACGCGTTGCAATATTGGGGTAATATTGTTAACCCCTTCATCCACCTACTACAACAACTGTTGTGTTGTGTAGTTTTATTTTTGTTTTTAATAAATTTTGTATTTTGTTATAAATACTCTGAGTGGATTTTTCTACCTAGCTACTGCCTGTGCTGACTTTCAATAATTTCTCCGGATTTCTAGTGCAGTCTCATTTTGGATTACTGCTCTCACAACATCAAGAGATCAGATTTGGGGTGAGCTGTTACACATTGCCTAAAATTTGCAGCTTGTTCCTACCAGCACATAAGTGTGCTCCTGGAGTATGTGAGTACCCATCTGTATCACTGAAGAAGTATTACTGGTTATATTGTTAATGGTCTGCACATATAGTGCTTTCTTTTTCTGTGTCTTTTACTTCCAGCATCATAAGCACTGGTTGAAGGGTGAGCTGTCACACCTTTATAATTCTGCAGCCTGTCCCTACTAGCACATAGGTGTGCTCCTGGAGTATGTGAGAACTCATTTGGCTCTATGACTGTTTGTTTTGCATCTTTTCAACTGATGATACCACACATGAGGCGCCCCTCTGTTCTCTTTTATTTCTTGCAGATTCAATGTTTAAATGTCCTCTACAAAAGGATGTGGCTACTAAGGAAAATTTGCAGAATAATATCTGCCTTTTCTACATAAAGATGTTCATGTAATATTTTCAGCTTTTTACAGACATGCAGCATTACTTTCAAGTGATTTGCAATATGGTTAATATGCCCCTCTAACCATTTTTTATATAGGTATCAGAAAGGAATCACTGCAGTGCAAAATATTTGCATACAAAATAAACATTTTAAAACATTTCTAAATGTAATTTTGTAAATATCTTAAATGAAATACTAATAAATGAATCAGCTGTTTAAACAGTTGGTATTGCTGCTATATATGTAATATGGACTACTTTCACAATATGATTACAAAATGTTAGGTTGTTTAAAACAATCTAGCAAAGAATCTGGTTTGTTTATGCTATGACATAATTCAATTCTTAGGTATGAATGAGAATTTTCATATTGTAACTGTTTTTTGTTTGTTTTTTGTTTGTTTGTTTTTTGTTTGTTTTTGTGTTTTATCTAGGAGGGAAGTCATTAGCCAACACTTTGTTTATGAAGTTAAGTTAAGTTAGAAGTAAATTCAAAAGCTAATTTTCTAGAAGACTTCCAAATTTGATGGGTATTTGTAGATGTCTTAAATTGGCTGCACAAATGTAGAAGAAAAACACCTCGATTTGTTTAAAAAAAAAGAAAACATTTCTACAGCCTCTAAGTGACTTTTAACAAGAAACATTCAGTTTGAGGCTCTTAGTAAGCAGCAAATAATCAACCCCATAGTGCACACAAAAACACAAGAGCGAAAGAGATTGATTTCAGATTAGTTTCCCTATTGTGCACTATGGAAAGATAAAAGCATGTAAAACAATAAAAATGAGCATGCAATAAACAAACTCTTTAGGGGTAATTGCTAGGTTGCAATGAGTTCTATTTATTGTTACTTACAAGTTAAATGTGGCCAAATTGTGAGGTTATTAAAATAAAACAGGGAAACAGATCCATCAATACGTCTGAGTAAACTAGAACATGCAAAGCTAATGCTAAAAAATTCAAGTGTCTCTGTTAGCAAGTTATTGATTACATGACTTGCTCACTAACGAGCAAACTATATGAAGTTTAAGGCAGAAAAGTTTACAATGTCAAAATATGCTGACACTGTTACACTGAAGGATGTATTGCCTGAAAGGATGAACTCATTCTATAAATACACTGCAGGTCTTGAATACACTTTTTTTATTTTAATTTTATTATAACATAGTCTCAGCTGGGAAGACTGAACAAAATTGTACTTGAAAAGGTTTAACATTAACTGACATTTTAATTAAAAGTATTTAAGATTGTTTACATAAAAGTCTAATAAAGGCAATCACAAATCATTCAGCCCTTGTCATAACTAACTTGTCACCAGAGGCACAAAAAATTATAATGGAAGTTGCCCAGGGTCAAAGTATATTAATTTTGAATGTTGCTCCCCTTAAGCTATTTTACTTCATTGATACAAGGATTTCATGCACAGCAGTAATAGTTATACCATAAATAACACACATTTAAACTATTTAACACAAGGCTCTCTTCATCGAAGCCATTATTATTATCATTATAATTTAATTGTAGAGCACTATCATATTCTGCAGCACTTTAAACATAGGAGCAATATACAATAGAAACAGAAACATAGAATTTGACGGTAGATAAGAACCAAAAGACTATTAAACATAAAAATGTTAGATGCACCTAAAATATGGTGATAATGATTACAGCTGATATAAGTAATAAAATATGTGATTGGTGCACTAATGTGAAAAATAATAAACAACAGTGACAAGTGCTCCACTGTATACATGGATAAACCATTGACTATTGATGGTGTATCGATAGACCACTAATAAAAATATATGTGTAGCTATTATTATGTAGCAAAAAAAATAAAAGAAATCCCAAATAACATATAAAACAAATGTCATATCAATGAACAAAGTTCATAAATAATACTTGAGTGTATTCATGTCCATGGGAATACCCCACAAAGAGTGTGCAAGAAAAAGTCCTCCAAGAAATCTTCAATGGACCAAAGGCTGTGAGAGACTAGAGGCTGCAAAACTCTTCCAGGGCTTAATGGCATTGCAAAGAATACAGATCTGAAGATAAAGGAACAGAAGAGTGCCCCACAATAGTGCACAATCAGTGATATTTGGTCTCCATATATGCAGTACAAGTTATAGTTACAAAGAGAAAAGAACTTAATAACTGTCACATACACCTGCTGGACCTTTAGTAGCTGTCCAGATAGCTAACCTATCAATAATGCCGTGCTCTATATCAGTCATGGAACAGCTAACATTCAATCGGTAGATATCTTGCATAAGCCCCGTATGGTTCCAACCTATTGTCTCTATGAGTTGGAATACATGCACTCTGGCAACTAGAGTGATAAGCCAGATACTAAATACTGGCTATACAAAATACTGGATATAAAATTATAGTCCTGATCCAAAACTCTAAAATGTTATCCAAAAGTCTAAAACCAATACAGACTTTAATGAGAATGAACAAAAACACACAACGCATTTCCAGGTCCAATGATCACTTCATCTTAGTGTGGAAGGGGCCTGAAACAGCAGCAACAGATTTTGTACAGTCACTTAATGACAGCAATATGGGGTTGAACTTCAAATCCAAAATTGGGAAGGACAGTATAGATTTTTTAGATTTGATATTATATTGAAATGCAGAGGGGCACATTTCTACTAAGACGTATTTTAAAACAGTGGATACGAATAGCTATCTTAACTTCAAAAGTAATCATTACAAACCTTTGAAAAGGAATATTACTTACAACCAATTCTGTAGAATTCGTAGGAATTGCCCTGAAATAGCAATTTATGATGAACAAGCCCAAATTTTGAAAGATAAATTCTTGGAGAGAGAATACCCTATGGAGCTTATAGAAGAGAGCTATATCAAAGCAAGAAAAAAAGATAGCTCAGAATTATTTAAGGTTAATATTACTCAAACTAAACAAAGAGGTTTCATGAATATAAGCAGTGAAAAAAATAAAAAATTACGGTTTATTACACAAAATAATAATAACCATAATGAGATAAAGAATATACTTCAAAAACATTGGTTTATATTGAAAGGAGATCCTATACTTAAAGGGACACTGAACCCAATTTTTTTTCTTTTGTGATTCAGATAGAGCATGCAAATTTAAGCAACTTTCTTTTTTTTTTTTATTTCTTTATTTCTCCAAGCACAAAGTACATTTCGACAAACAAGCATTTATCAAATAAGAAAGTTCCATATAATAAGAAAAAAAAAGAAAGAATTGATAACCGTTCATTACAGGGTATAACGTCAAACAATAAAAAGAAGATCAATAATCTTCCTTAATTCATGATTCCAATTAGATAGGTTAATAACATTGTTAACTCAACATTCAATTCTATAATCTTAGTCTTATGCTTTTATTATTGTACAATTGTGCTACTACTATTTCCTGTTTACCTAAAAAATAATAATGACAAAACAAAACAGAGAAAAAAAAAAAAGGGGGGAAGCCCTGAATACTCCTGCTCCACACCCGTTTGTCTTCCCTTTCTTCTTCCCTTCTCCTCTCCCTTCCCCACTCTCCCCCTTCTCTTTTTTCTTTTTTTTTCTTTTTTAATACCAGACGGTAGGGAAGGTATTATTCAGAACCAGGGTTCCAAAAAATTCTGATTTATGGAAACATTTTTTTAGTGAAAACTGTATATTACTAGGCTGATCTAAAATTAGAGTGAGCCATTTATCAAAAAATCATTGGATCTGATTGTATAATAGTGAATTAGTGTTTAATTGTTCAAATATAATCTGTGAAAAAACTGTCTGTTTAAACAATTTAATTGAAGGAACGGTCTTCTGCTTCCAGTACCGGAGAATTAAATTACGGCCTAATAAAATTAATGTATCTATGGTTTTAAAAGATTTAATAGTGGTGTCATTAGTTAGAAAAAAAAATTGATATATATCTAGTGTAAAATCCTCATGTAAAGCCTTAGGTGGCCAATAAAATATTTTAAACCAGAATTGTCTAATTTTGGGGCAAAACTAGAGGCAATGTAAGAGGTCGGCGTTGTGTTTCTTACATTTAAAACAATTACCTGAGATATTACCTGACCACTTAGCTAGTACTCTCGGAGTAATGTATGAGTTATTGATTATTTTAATATGCGATTCTTTCCAGGAAGTAGGTATTTTGGCCTCTCTTACCCTGCTAATACTGGATTTGATTTTTTCTATTGTTATTTCTTTGAAGTGAGGCCTCCAGAAATCTGTTAAGATTTCTAATTCCAGTTTCCTTGTTTTGACATTAGAATATTATAAATTAATGAAATAGTATGGATACCATTTTTATGTAAAATAATATAGTCTTTAAGCTTGCCAATTTTATAGTCTTGTCTAATATTTTGTAATTCGTTTATAAAGTGTCTAAGTTGTAAGTAGGCAAAAAAGTTTTGATTTGGTAAGTTATATTCTTGAAGAATAGATTCAGGAGTTCTAACTTTACAGTCATTATCGAGGATTTGCGAGACATAAATTAATCCTTTCTCTTCCCATTTTATAAAAACTTCAGATGTCAAACCTGGAGGGAATAGGTTAGTACCTCTAATGGGTAAATATGAAGATATTTTATAATCTATATCTAGGGCAGTGCATAGGTTTTGCCATGCTGAAACCACGTTACAGATTACCGATGATTTTTTGACATGTATTGGTAATTGAGTAACTGGACAATGAATGATAGCTTTGAGTGAAAGAGGAGCGACCAACTGTTTTTCAATTAAATAATTCGTAAAATAATTAGTATCTGTGATCCAGTCGGAGGCAAAATGTGCAAGTATAGAAATATTATACCATTTTATATCAGGGAGGGCAAATCCTCCGAATTCTGGTGATTGGTGCAGTTTGGCTCGAGACAGATAATGCCTTTTCCTACTCCACACAAAAGATAGGCAAGATTTATTAAAAAGCCTTAGATATTTATTGGAGATAAAGAAAGGAAGATTTTGAAGAAGATATATTAATTGTGGAAGAAGAACAGATTTAATTAGCATAATTCTGGCTGCGAGAGAGATAGGGAACAGAGTCTATCTACTCAGTTTCTCGAATGCCTTTAAAAAGAAAGTAGAAAAGTTATTGTTATACCAAAAATTAGGATTCCTGTGTAAATTAATTCCTAGGTACTTTATGTTCTCTGTAACCTGAAAAGGATGTTCCTTATAACTATCTTTATATTGACATATCCATAAAATTTCGGATTTACTCAAATTTAATTTGTATTTTGAAAAAGAACTGAATTGTTTAAAAATATTTAACACAAGAGGGATGCTTGCCTTGGTATTCTGTAAGAATAGTAATAAGTCGTCTGCATAAAGCGATAGTACAATTCGCTGATCTCCGATTTAGATACCTTGTATGGTATCTCTTAATAAGATTGCAAGAGGCTCTATAGTGATATTGAATAAGAGGGGCGACAGGGGACAGCGGTTGGGATACCGTTAACTAGGATATAAGAAGTAGGGAAGTTATAGATCGATTTAACCAATGAAAGAAAGTTCCCACTAAAACCAAATCTTTCAAGAGCAGTATATAAATGATCCCAAGTTACTGAATCAAAAGCTTTCTCGGCGTCGGCTGTTAACAATGCATAATCTTGTTTTATACCATATTTATTTTCTTGGATGTTAATCCAAAAATATTCTAATATAGTGGTGACACGGCGAATATTCCTAATAGAGGATCTTCCGGGCATAAAGCCAGTTTGATCCTTATGTATTATTTGTTGTATACCTGATTTAAGTCTTTTGGCCATTATAGAAGTAAGTAGTTTATAGTCTACATTCAAGAGTGATATAGGTCTATAAGAGGCTGGCTCAAGAGGATCTTTACCTTTCTTGAGTATTAACGTAACAGCCGACGCCGAGAAATATCCAGACATAGGTTTCCCTGCCATAAGATATTTGTTAAAGAGTTTAACCAAGATGGGAAGCAGCTCATTTCGCATGATCTTATAAAACGCCGAAGAAAGCTGGTCGGTGCCAGGAGCTTTGATGTTTTTGGTAGAATCAATTGCCTCGGCCACTTCTTCAACAGTAATGGGACTGTTCAGTGCTTCCAGGAAAGATGGGGTGATTTTGGGGATATTGACTCTATTCCAGAAACTATTCTTGTTTTCAAAGTTAATCTCACTCACCTCATAGATATTCTGGTAGTACTTATAGAAGATATATTTGATCTCTAACGGATCTGAATATCTTTCTTGGCCGTCCCTGATGGCTTCAATTGTGTTATCTTTTTTTCCTAGCCTTGTTTAACCTAGCCAGAAATTTGGCTGATCTGCCAAATTGTCCACTATACTTTGCGTTAATTCTAATGTCTTCCTGTATTGTTTTTTCTTTAAAAAAAAGATCCCGCTCCTGTTTCGCCTTCTGATACTTGTTCCAGGCAATTTTTGAATTATTATTGATATAATATTTGTAGGTATTACTAAGTTGGTTAGCCAATTGAATTTCGCGAGCATTAAATAGTTTTTTCCTTTTTATCATAAATGCCTTAATTTCGCCTTTGAGGTATGCTTTGGCAGCTTCCCAGTATATCTCAGATTTCTCTAAATACTCTTTATTAAATTCTTGATAGTCTCACCATTTCTGACCCAGCCAGTCAGAAAACTTTTTATCTTGAAATAGATAGTTGGGGGGAAAAAAAATTGTTTACTGTATTAACAGTTAGATTCTTGGTGCATATACTTAAAGAAATAATGGCGTGGTCTGATATAACTATATCAGCAATTTGAACATCAATATTCATTGCTAACATAAGGCTAGAGATCAGAAAAAAAATCTATCCTGGAGAATGCTCTATGTGACTTGGACTCGCAAGAAAATATTCGAGAATCCGGATATTTGATACGCCATATATCGTGGACTTTTAAGTTATTACAGATCTGGCGAAATATTTTAGCCTTAGCGTTAGAGAATCTAGAGATGTTTGGAGTACACCTATCTAACCAAGGGGTTGGGATTAAATTAAAATCTCCGACCAGAATTAAGTTTTGTCCTATATACTGGGATAAATGCATAGTAAGTTTATTCCAGAATTCTAGGTCTACCTGATTTGGACAATATATGTTGCAAAAAAATATATTTAACATTCCCTATCTCAATCTCAGCCAGTAACCATCTGTCCTCCTTATCCAAAATTTGCTTCAATAACTTAAAGGACAAATTCTTGTTGAACAATATGGCCACTCCTCTTGTTCTCTTGTTACATGCAGAGGCGATTACATGGCCAACCCATTTCGATTTAAGCTTATTTACTTCTGTAGCTTTAAGGTGTGTTTCTTGAAGGAAGGCAAGATCAGGTTTGTGTTTACTTAATTGTTTAAGAATCAGCTTCCTTTTAATAGGGGAAGTTATTCCCCCAATGTTCCAGGAGACACACTTAAGGATGGCTCTTGTTTTCTATATTTGGATCGAGAGTGGAGAGGGAGACAGGGGATGGGAGGGAGAGGAGAAGAAAAAAAATGAAGAAAAACCCCCAAAAACATACAAATAAATAAAATAATTTGTCTGTCAAGTGACAACATCGCAGGAGACCCAATAATATATTTACAACTTCTAGTTGGCTTTCTTCTTATAGCCTCAAGGTCAATACAGAATTGTCTAGCCTCTTGTTCATTTAGCAGGGTGTGTATAATGTCCTTGTCTTCTATTATTATTTTGGCTGGATAAATTAGCCTGAACTTGTGACCTGCGTTAATTAGCTTAGTGCAAAAGGGGGCCATAGCCTTCCTTCTTTGGGAGGTTTCGCTGGAGTAATCCTGAAAAATCAGCTTAATCTATCTTATCTTGGTATTATGTTATCCTCTTTTCCCATGTCTGGATAACTTATTGTACTGATACATAGAACAGATGTGAGTATTGCTTATAGATGGTATGCAATAAAGCAAAAAATGCAGGTAAACAGCAAATAACAACAGAACTGCTAGAGTAATATAAATTCCACGAATTGTAGCAGCTAGTCTATGCTGGATTAAATCCGTGCAACCATACACATATGAAGATAACATGCACAGAAGTCTCTTGAGAAAAGAAAAAGCAGTTGTAGAGAGTAATATAACAAATCCCTATACAGGGGTACGTATACTTGCACTTTTGCAATCCAATGATGTGACAGCCTCAGGCAACAATAGACTTAGTCGGGTTCAGGTGAAAATACTGATGATGGACCTGTCCAGGATCTTTATGTGGAGCTGTGCCAGCTGTCACCTGTATGCTGGCAGTAGCGATTTTCAAAGCAGTGTAGCAGCGACTTTATCCAAGAAGCTTTATCCAGAAAGCAGCGTTGCGCCAAGTGAACAAGGTGTAAAGACTACTGGCAATGTACTGAGCTCGGTCTTGTCCGACTGTGTAGATAAGCTCACTGCTTCTTACTGGTGTAAGTGTCGGAAGAAGTACCGGACCCTAGGGGGTAAGAATGTCCCACAATGTCCCACAATGGGTCTGATGCAGATGCCCCCCCCTGTCTCCTATGCGGCAGGGTAGGGAGACACTTTACTGTAGGAAAAAGAGAAGATGCAGGCACTGCTGTGGATAGCTTAAAAACAATGAGTCTTTATTTGAAAGGTCATTAAAAATTAAACAGCTACAACCGCTGTAAAGACATAAGAAAAAGGTACAAAAAACGACAAAGGCAAGGCAGGGTAGAAAAATAGACAAAAAATTTTTTGTCTATTTTTCTACCCTGCCTTGCCTTTGTCGTTTTTTGTACCTTTTTCTTATGTCTTTACAGCGGTTGTAGCTGTTTAATTTTTAATGACCTTTCAAATAAAGACTCATTGTTTTTAAGCTATCCACAGCAGTGCCTGCATCTTCTCTTTTTCCTATATCTACATAGTGGCTGGGTTTCGCCACTGCTACGGCACTCCGTTGGCTCCCTATGGAAGGACTATACTGATACCGGCGTCACTTCCGGTTGACTCGCTGAGTCCGCAGACGCTGCCAGGAACGCCGCATCTAGACACTTTACTGTGCTTACTGTTGTTCTCACCCATGCAAGACACCGGAGTTAGAGTTGAAAGCACTGCTTAGATAGCGGCGGGAGAGGATGAAGAAATGTAAGCCTCTATTACAGTCAGTTAGTGTGGTAGTCTGACCCACTGGTAAAGAGTCTCCTGCGGTGAAGCCGCTTGCGGCTCTAGCAACAGAGCCTAAATTTAGCTCTCGCGGGTTTCCTGCTTGGGCTTTCGATGTAGTTTGCCCGGCTCTCTAGGATGCAAAACCGCACCAACAACGGGAGAGATGGCAGGGAGGTAAAGTTTGTTCTCAGGCTGTCGGTGCAGCACGCTAAGCTTTGCGTGCTCTGTTCCTGGTCAGCTCCTCCCACCAGAAGCCCCTTCCAAATTTAAGCAACTTTCTAATTTACTCCTATTATACTATTATTATTATTCTCTTCATTCTCTTGGTATCCTTTATTTGAAATGCAAGAATGTAAGTTTAGATGCCGGCCCATTTTTGGTGAACACATTTAGTTGTTCTTGCTGATTGGTGGATAAATTCACCCACCAATAAACAAGTGCTTTCCATGGTTCTGAACTAATAAAAATAGCTTAGATGCCTTCTTTTTCAAATAAAGAAAGCAAGAGAACAAAGAAAAATTGATAATAGGAGTAAATTAGAAAGTTGCTTAAAATTGCATGCTCTTTCTGGATCACAAAATAAAAAATTTGGGTTTAGTTTCACTTATTGGAAATTCTCCTGTATGTACTACTCCTAAAACAAATTGGCACCAAGCAAGGTGGTAATGAAAAAAATTACAACTAAGAATCCAAATAAAAATTTAAATGAGAACAGCATTGTATTAGGTAAACAAGATTTTTATAAATGCAATAGACCTAATTGTGGTTTATGCGCTTATACAACGGAAAATAGGGTAAACTTTAGGTCATTTTCAACGAAAGAGGAGTTTGAGACAACGTGCCATTTTACGTTTGATTCTGCATTCGTGGTATACTTGCTGGAATGCAAGTGTGGTATTCAAAATATTCACATTATCCATTTGTACAAACTATATCACACTAGCAGGCGTCTTTGTTTTGTGATTCCTTTTCACAGTGAAAGAAAATATTGGTAGGACATCTAGACCCTTGAAAAAGAGATGGGGTGAACACCTCAGAAATTTCAAGAAAACATTAGTTAACCATAGTGTCCCTAGACATGGCGCTCACTGCCATGGGGGCCAATATGATATTTTTAAGATTTTCCCAATAGAACACATTATTTCTAAACAAGGTAGAAATAGATTTTTCCATTTGAGACAAAGGGAAACTTTCTAGATATGGAAAATGAAAACTATTAAGCCCTTTGGTCTCAATGAACATATCAACATGGCAGCATTTAACTATTACATTTTACAATTAACCAGAAAATAAGTTAGCCCTTTGTAGACCTTAAACTACACCCATTTATCAAGTAGTATAGCAGCCTTGTGGTATTAGTGGAACATCTAGTTTTATCAGATGTTATCACAAATCAACTTACTTTGGGGGTTCTTTACATACTTGCAATCCAATTTTTAATAGTTTATCTCTTCATCTAGAGTTTGGGATAGTTTTTTTACTTGCCTACACATACCTCTCAGTAGGAGCATTATTATTGAATGTTGTTGGATATTGTTCTTGTATTAATGTGGTCACTATTATATTTTCCGCAGTACACTGATCCAAGATTAACACCTGAGTATGCTGACGTTTAATATATCTGGCGACTTAATCTGATGTTAATATACACTTTAGAAACTGTTATTTCATTGCTTTATGATGCCGAATGTTTTATACTGCTAATTTTGTCTTTTTTATGTGCACTTTACACTAATATGCTGTGAAGCCTATTAGTAGGTTGCTATATGCCATATTAATCGGTAGATTTTTATACCATCACCCATGTTTGGTATTATGGTGGATTTTTAGAGTTTTATGATGATGTGCAATGATATTTCCATCAGTGTTAGACATGACTGTGTACGCACAGATTATGAATATTTACATGTCAGATACATATTGTTCAACGATAGCAATAGTTATAGGAGAAAATATGTTGTTATAAGTTCATTAGAGATATATATTAATTTTTTCCTATTTACATAATATCAGATCCTCAAATCTTTGCACATACTTGTATTTATTTATAATGACTTATTTAATGTTATTTTAGGTTTAGTTATGTGCGCGATTCAACCTTTCCATATGGGTATTTGAGTTCCGGGTTTCTATTTCGGCCTCATGTGTAATGTTTATCAATCACGCCATAACATTATATTGTACATATATTGCAAGAGTGTAAATTCATCTTTATGAATTAAGCCAATTAGGGGCATGGATGTGTCACTACTATGACACTTTTTTCAACATCCAATAATAATTGAGGGCGGGGATTTTTGGCAGCTCATTGGATGTAGGTGAATTCAGGCGCATGCTCCTTGAATGGCAGTAGACGCCGAACAGGGCTTTTAGGTTGTGATGAAGCAGACATTGGACCGGGAAACGCGTTGTGTGTTTTTGTACATTCTCATTAAAGTCTGTATTGATTTTAGACTTTTGGATCATGACTATAATTTTATATCCAGTATTTAGTATCTGGCTTTTGCGGCACTTTTCAAGTGCTTTTCTCTTTGCAAGTATAACTTGTACTGCGTGTTTGGAGACCAAGTATCACTGATTGTGCACTATTGTGGCGCAATCTTCTGTTCCATTTCTCTTCCGATCTGTATTTTTTTGCATTGCCATCAACCAGTGGAAGAGTTTTGCAGCCTCTAGTTCCTCACAGCCTTTGATCCATTGAAGATTTCTTGGAGGACTTTTTCTGGCACACGCTTTGTTGGGTATTCCCATGGACATGAATACACTCAAGTATTATTAATTAACTTTTGTTTTATATGTTATTTGGAAAAAAAATTATATTATTTTGCTACATAATAATAGCTACTCATATATTTTTATTAGTGTTCTATCAATACACTATCAATAGTCACTGGTTTATCCACGTATACAGTGGAGCACTTGTCACTGTTGTTTAACACTGTTGTTTATTATTGTTCACATTAGTGCACCAATCACATATTTTATTACTTATATCAGCTTTTATCATTATCACCATATTTTAGGTACATCTAACATTTTTATGTTTAATAGTATTTTATATTTTGGCTTGGGTCAGATTGCGACTATCACTTTTACAGTATATAGATATTAATACCTTAACACTAAATAGATATTTTGTTTTTTAACAAAAACTAGCCATTTCACCACTCAATCAGAAAGCACATTGGTGATACACATAGTGATAAATTTGATCACTATTCAGAGTAAGAAACAAAGGGTTATGAGTCGCCAGACTCTGAGTAATCGTAATAACTCTATGGAATTATCTTCACTATCTGACAATGAGTTGTCTATGACTCAATTATTTCACAAATTAGAAGACTCCCTTACAAGAGAACATAGACACTGGTGGGACATTGATACATTTAGACATTGATAAAAAAGTATAGAAGTAGAGGACATATCCCAGAGGCCTTAGAATTTTAAAACAAAGCTCTTTTATACATGACAATGATTTAACTTTGAAATGGCAGAATATTCTTACAGAAAGTTCGGTAAAAATTGATTGATTTGCTCATTGAGTACAGAGAAACACTTTTTAACAACACTGAGTTAGAAATTGAAAATTTACAGACAGCCCTAATTACATTTGAACAACATACAGATTATGTTAAAAATAACAAAGAAGTATTGGAGAAAACTGGCAACTTTCAAAAAAGCTGATCAAAATAAAGGTTAAAAAACTTGCTAAGGATGAGAAAGACTACCTGGAGGGTTGTGTATATAATGTACAAATTAAGACTAAAGAAGAGGATATTGTGGTTGAGTATAGCATACAGGTAAATGAACAACATAGGAATTTAGACACTGCAGTCAAGAACCAATGGGTAAAAGTAAACTATAAAAAACCCAAAGATAAAAGGAAAAATATAGCCAATGAAGCTTTACAAGCTTCCAATGAATATTCAAATAGACAATTTAATTCAGGCCATGCAATATACTCTCTGGGCCCTTCCAGGCAATATAGTAATTCCTGGAGAGAGAGAGAGAGGACAAAACCATAGAAATTTACAACATTACGAAAACAGAGCGAATAATTATATATAGAGAATGCATTCGGATGAAAGGAGTTTTGATTTTAGAAATAGAGATCAGGTTTGATATAATATAGATCAAAGGGAATATAGGGATGAAAATTATAAGAGCAGTCACTCTAATCATGCATATTTCGATCAACAGAGAAATGACAATGGGGGTTTGGAACAAAACTCTGATACACCCCAGGTTTTTCACATGAACTGAAATCGAAACAACAATACACCACATCAGAGACATGCACCTATTAGTTTAAAACAGCTAGAAAGGATACCTAGAAGAGAAGAGTTTTTAGCTCCTTCAAAAAAAAAAAAAACATACGCAAACGTGGCAGCCGAGGGTGAGCCAAATCAACCTAAAAGGAGAAACTTAAGAGAATGAAGGACGGTATATTTAATCTTTCTAGCCATATTCTTACAAACGAAGAAATGTATGTGTTAAATAGGCGTTTATCATTTTGTCCATCTAACAACCATAATCTTTTTGAATTATTTGTTGATGTAAATAGATTTGTTAGAAAACTGTCACTGCAAAGATATTTTAGTGCCAAAAAACTAGGCAATTCAGGACAGATTCCCATTGTCACAGATAATATGTCTGAAAGACCATATACTGATATAGTGTATTTTGAACCAGAGAGTTTATTTGATGCCCTGTTTGATGATTATGTGCACTCTAATTTAATGTTGAGATCTAATTTCAATCATCCCGTGACTAGTCATAGCATTCAGTTATTTCAAAATCTAGTATTAGAAGAGTTTGGTAAATTAGATGTCAATATAAAGAAATCTAATCTCAATGTTTATGAATTAAAGGCACTATCTAGATTATCCATGAAAAAGGAGCTTGAAATCAGACAAACTGATAAGGGAGGTGGGGTGGTTTTGCAAGATTTGGAGGACTATTTGAAAGAGGCCAATAGAATTCTTTTTAACCCAACCAAGCAATATCTGACTAGTTTGAATAAGCTAGTGGATGCTGGTTACTTGGAAGGGATTCTCACGAAAAAAAGAGAGAGACTACCTTATACCAAATACTCCAAAACTTGCATACTACTACCACCTTCGAAAAATCCATAAATCAACTCAGAACTCTCCGGAAAGGCCCATCATATCGGGGATAGGGAATTTAACATGCAATTTATCTGAAAATGTTGACCAGTATCTGAAGAAACCGATGATGGGCCTACAATCTTATACTAAATTGTCTGTTATTGAGAAGGCTGATCATGAGTTACTTTGGATGACATGCAATATCTCAGCATTGTACTCAAACATAGCATGATTTAGGTCTTAATGTCATTTAAAATGTTTCAAAAAGAGGTATCTATTTGCCAGAAAAGCAGATTTTTTTTTTTGCTAGATGCTAATCATGCATATTTCGATCAACAGAGAAATGACATTGGGGGTTTGGAACAAAACTCTGATACACCCCAGGTTTTTCACATGAACCAAAATCGAAGTAACAATACACCCCATCAGAGACATGCACCTATTCATTTAAAACAGATAGAAAGGGTACCTATAAGAGAAGAGTTTTTAGCTCCCTCAAAAAAAAAAAAAAATCAAAAAGGAGAAACTTAAGAGAAGGAAGGAAGGTATGTTTAATCTTTCTAGCCATATTCTTATAAATTAATAAATGTGTGTGTTAAATAGGGGTTTATCATTTTGTCCATCTAACAACCATAATCTTTTTGAATTATTTGTTGATGTAAATAGATTTGTTAGAAAACTGTCACTGCAAAGATATTTTAGTGACAAAACATTAGGCAATTCAGGACAGATTCCCATTGTCACAGATAATATGTCTGAAAGACCATATACTGATATAGTTATTTTGAACCAGAGAGTTTATGTGATGCCCTGCTTGATGATTATGTGCACTCTAATTTAATGTTGAAATTTAATTTCAATCCTCCAGTGACTAGTCACAGCATTCAGTTATTTCAAAATCTAATATTAGAAGAGTTTGGTAAATAAGATGTCAAGATAAAGAAATCTAATCTCAATGTTTATGAATTAAAGGCACTATCTAGATTATCAATGAAAAAAGAGCTTGAAATCAGGTAAGCTGATAAGAGAGGTGGGGTGGTTTTGCAAGATTTGGAGAACTATTTGAAAGAGGCCAATATAATTATTTTGGACTCTGATTACTATAGGAAGTTGACTTTCAATCCAACCAAGCAATATCTTACTAGTATGAATAAGCTAGTGGATGCTGGTTACTTGGAAGGAATTCTTACTAAAAAAAGAGAGAGACTACCATATATAAATATTCAAAATCTTGCATACTACTACCACCTCCCATAAATCTACTAAAAACCCTCCAGGAAGGCCCATCATATCGGGGATAGGGAATTTAACATGCAATTTATTTGAATATGTTGACCAGTACCAGAAGAAACTGTTGATGGGCCTAAAATCTTATATTAAAGATACACCAGATCTGATCTCTAAATTGTCTGTGATTGAGAAGTCTGATTGTGAGTTACATTGGTTGACATATGATGTCTCAGCATTGTACTCAAACATAGAGCACAATTTAGGTCTTAAAGCCATTTAAAAAGAGGTATCTATTTGCCAGAAAAGCAGATCATTTTTTTGCTAGATGCTATATCTTTTGTTTTGAGACACAATTATTTTGTGTTTCACGAACAATTTTGTTTGCAAATCAAGGGAACGGCCATGGGTACCAGATTTGCTTCCAGCTTTGCCAACTTATTTATGGGGATATTTGAGGAGCAGTATATATATGGCTCTCCACATGGGGCAAGTCTGGTCTTTTATGGCCGTTTCATTGATGATCTCCTCTTTGTGTGGGAGGGCCCTAAAACAGCAGCAACAGATTTTGTACAGTCACTTAATGATAACAATATGGGTTTGAACTTCACATCCAAAATTGTGAAGGACAGTATAGATTTTTTAGATTTGATATTATAATGGAATGCAGAGGGGCACATTTCTACTAAGACATATTTTAAAACAGTGGATACTAATAGCTATCTTAACTTCAAAAGTAATCATTACAAACCTTGGAAAATGAATATTCCTTATAACCAATTCTGTAGAATTCGTAGGAATTGCACTGAAATAGCAATTTATGATGAACAAGCCCAAATTTTGAAAGATAGATTCTTGGAGAGAGAATACCCTATGGAGCTTATAGAAGAGAGCTATATCAAAGCAAGAAAAAAAAAGTTCAGAATTCTTTAAGTTTAATATTACTAATACTAAACAAAGAGGAGATTTCATGAATATAAGCAGTGAAAAAATAACAATTTACAGTTTATTACACAATATAATAATAACTATAATGAGATAAAGAATACACTTAAAAAATATTGGTTTATATTGAAAGGAGATCCTATACTTAAAGATCTTGTAGGAAATTCTCCTGTATGTACTTTTTGACGGGCTCCTACTCTTAAAAAGAAATTGGCACCAAGCAAGGTGGTCATGAAGAAAATTACAACTAAGAATCCAAATAAAAATTTAAATAAGAACAGCCTTTTTTTTTTTTTTTTATTTCAAAAAAGCTTTATTGAAAGGTATTCAAAAGGTTACAAGTTTTTCAATTTTTCCAAGATGCATATGAAAACAAAGTTATGCGATCAATACATTGCGAATTGTGATGTTTAATATTAACGTGTGAGAAACATTCTTCCCCTAGCTCCCCTAGACATGATAAATTACTGACCGCTCGTAGAACATGTGGAGTTTAGCTCCAAAGAGATCAGAACACAGGTCAATATGCACTTGTATGTTAAAAAGTCCAAAAGTCCAGCAGTGCACTTTTCCTGGTGCTCTACGGCCATTCCTACCAAGTTATATATGCATAATCTAGGATCACCAGAGAGTGAGAAGCAGAGAGAAAAGGGGGAGAAAGAGGAGGGGGGGTTGTTTGGGGTTCGTTTGTGCAAATCTCATGAAGATTAGGCGGGGGTAGGCTGACCATATTGCCGCTTTAAGAAGGGACACATATGAACAATACATATGTCAGGGTTCTTATAAAAGACATTTCTTTAAGCAGCCCTGAAAACAGCCATGACATATGTATTTTTCATATGTGTCCCTTTTTAAAGCGGCAATATGGTCAGCCTAGGCGGGGGTGATAGGTAAGGATGAGGGAGAAAGAGGAGGAAGGATGGGGGAGGGGGGTCAATGGATGGGTCAGAGGTCCGTGCAGTAGTCAAAGTCTCCCTACACTATCCATTGTCTGTGTGTCGCCCAGCTCTCCAACATCATCTCGTGTGTGTCCACAGTCCCTTGCTGGATGTGGTGATATCTTTCTAGGTGTAGCAGCATATCTACTTGTTCTTGCCAATCCTTAAGTGTCGGAGTGGTGCTAGATTTCCAATGCCTTGGGATCAGCAATTTAGCTCCATTCAGCATGATCAATAGTAGTGCTCTACTGGCTTTACTAGGCAATTTGGGCAATGAGAGGTATAGTAGTGTTTTTGGGCTGTTCTGCAGGGATTTCCCCAGGACTAGTTCCATGTGATTAAGGACGCCAACCCAATAATCGTCTAGCTTGGGGCAATCCCACCATATGTGTGTTGGTGTGCCAGCTGCACCACAATCCCTCCAGCATTTGCCTGAGGCCTGTTTGTAAATCTTCTGCAGCCTGCTGGGTGTGAGGTACCACCTTGCTAGGCATTTGAAACTGGATTCCTGCACTCTCATAGAGATTGAGGCTGACTTGGTCACTAAAAAGGCATTCTGCCAGTCTCCATGATCAATCTCAGTCTGCCATTCCTTTTCCCACATCTTCGTGTAGGAAGGAAGTGTCTGGGCGTCATCTGACAGTAGCAGTTTATAGAGTAATGAGATTGCATGGGCAGTTGGTGAGTCCTTCAGGCACAAGGTCTCGAAGGTGGTGGGCGCTCTGGTTAAACAAGGTCTGTGTTTATGTGTCACAATGTAGTGGTTTAACCGCATGTGTGAGTACCAGTTCATCCCCAAATGAGGGTGAGCCTCCAGGATGTCCGCGAGTGTCTTGAGCTTGTGTCCGTCTGTCAGTGACTTGATGACGTAGTCATTTAAGGGTGTGTCAGTGGTGGCTCTATTATCAGGGTAATTCCATGGTAGTGCAGCATTATGATAAGTAGGGGTTAGTGGGGAATGTTTGGTTGTTATATGCGTTGTAGTGTTTATTATCTTGTCCCAAGTGGAATAGAAATCTACCAGGAGGGGATACGTTGTTGTGGCTGTGTGCCTATCCTTTTCTAGTAACCAGGCACCTAGGCCTGCGTTGATTGTGTCTAAAATATCGCAGTCCAATCGTATCCATTCTTTGTTGGGGTCATTAGAGCACCAGTCCAGCAATCTACCCAGTGTGATTGCTTGTTTATATGTTAGTATGTTTGGGACCCCCAAGCCCCCCCTGTCCCTAGGTAAGTACAGAGTTCTCCTGGCTACCCTTGGTCTGATCCCTCCCCAGATATATTGTTTGATTAAATTTTGTATTTTTTGTAGAAAGTTCCTTGGAAGGGGGATTGGTGTTGTTTGGAGAATGTAAAGCAGTCGGGGTAGCACATTCATTTTGACGACATTTATTCGTCCTAGCCAAGAGATGGATTTATTCTTCCATCTAGACAGATCCACTATCAGTGTGGTTTCTAAGCTCTTGTAATTTTCTCGGAATACAGTCTGAGCGTCCGGGGAGATGTATATCCCCAAATACTCCAGACTGTCTCATTGGAGTCTCAAGGGGCAGGCACCTAATGTTGTAGTTAAGTCCTCTATGCTGTATGTGATGTTCAGTATCTCTGATTTGGCTACGTTAAGGTGGAAGTTAGATAGTTGTCCGTATTCACTAAAGGTGTCTATTACCCTAGGTAGGGAAGTCTCTATATCAGTAAGTGTCAATAGGACGTCGTCGGCGTATAGAGCCAATTTGTGTATGTTTGATTTAGTTTTAATGCCCGAGATCTGGGGGTCTTCTCTAATTTTCTGCGCCAATGCCTCGATTGAAATAGCGAAGAGGATCGGCGAGAGTGGGCATCCCTGCCTGGTCCCATTTCTAATAGGAAATCTGTCTGATAGGAGGCCATTAACTTTTACCCTAGCGGAGGGATTTTCATAGAGAGTAAAAATCTGTTTAATGAAGGTTTCACTAAACTTCATTCTGGCTAGTACCGCTTTTAGGAAGGACCAGTGTACCCGGTCGAACGCTTTTTCAGCGTCTGTCGAGACCAGTATAAGGGGGGTATTCTGATGCTGCGCGTGCGATACAAGCTGTAACACTTTCAGTGTATTGTCGCGCGCCTCTCTCCCGGGTACGAAACCCACTTGATCTGGGTGTATCAGTGTGGGCAAGATCCGATTGATTCTGTTAGCTAATACTTTTGCGTAGATTTTTACATCTACGTTGAGAAGCGAGATCGGGCGGAAGTTCTCCGGCCTATCCGGGGTCTTACCCTGTTTGGGGAGGACAGTGATGTTTGCCTCAAGCATCTGTTCTGTGAAGCCACCCTCTTTTAACAGTGAATTAAACAGGAGTGTGAGAGGAGTTAGTAAGTGATGTACGAAGTCTTTGTAGTATTTTACCCCCAGTCCGTCGGGCCCGGGGCTCTTTCCATTTGGCATGCTCTTGATGGCTAGTTTAATCTCGTCGGCTGTTATCGGTCTGTCAAGTTGCTCAGAGTCCTCTTGAGAGAGTGTGGGAAGTTGTATGTCTCTTAGATATGTGTCTATGTTTGATTGTGTGCTATTGTTCGTGATGTTGTAAAGTGTCTCGTAATATCGTCGGAATGTCTCGGCTATTTTCTCACTCTCTTTCTGAATATGCCCCGATGCATCTGTTAACGAGTATATGTGTGTGCTTAATTGTTTGCGCTTCAGCGCCTTAGCTAGTGAGGAGCCTATTCTGTCGTTCATCTCAAAGTATTTTTGTTGAAGCATTGATGCCCTTCTCTGGTATTCTTTGATAAGGTGATTATTCAATTCAGTCTTTACTGTGTTTAGGAATTTTAAGATGGTGGTAGATGAGGGATTCTTTTTTAGCTCAGTTTCCCAATAGCGGATCTGAGATAGGGACGAGTTTAGAAATTGTCTATTTTGTTTGGTTTCTGTAGCTTTAAGCCTTATGAATTCGCCCCTTGCCACACATTTGTGTGCTTCCCAAGTCGTGGAAGTGGGTAGGGCATCCAAAGGGTTTTCGGTAAAGTAGTGTCGTAGGGTTGTGTCAATTGCCAGTTTATGCAAAGGATTATCTAACGTGTGTTCGTCAAGTCTCCACTTGTATGGCTTTATGGGTACATTTGGCCACTCAAATGTGCATTGCACGGGTGCATGATCTGACCAAGTGATTGGCAGTATATCGGCTCTGTTGACCAAAGAGAGGCCTAATTGGTCAGTTATGAGGTAGTCAATTCTGGTGTAGACATGATGTGGGTGTGAGAAGAAGGTGTAGTCTCTGGTGTCTGGGTGTAATGACCTCCATATGTCGTGTAGTTTTAGTGAGCGGAGTTGTGAGTTGACAGTTTTGATTACTCTGTGTGGGATATTAGTTTTCCCTGATGAGGTGTCGTGGGAAGGGACCAATGGTAGATTAAAGTCGCCTGCTAGTACTAATATACCCCTTGTATGTTCCAATATTAGTTGTGTCAGCTGTTTGAATATGGTGTGCTGACCCTGGTTTGGCAGATAGACGTTAGCTATTGTGATGTAGGAGCCGAACAGTGTTCCCACCACTAACAAGTATGTTCCGTTGGGATCTTTAAGAACCTGGGTTGGTTGGAAAGGGATCGTATTCTTAACGAAAATGCCCACTCCGCCTTTCTTTGAGGCGAGGTAGAAGGTGTTATATCTATGAGAGATGTATCTGGGTTCCCTCCCTTTTTTGAAATGTGTCTCTTGGATACAGATAATTTCCCCTCCAGCCCTATGTAACTGTGTGAAAGCAATTGATCTCTTTTCGGGGCTATTGAGCCCTTTTGCATTAATTGTTATGAATTTAATAGGGTGCGGCTGCATGTTGCTGGGGTATAATGGATCTAACCAGGTAGTATCAGGACACAACAAATATTTGCTATCTATCTATTTATGTGCGGGTGTGCCGGGAGCTGGACAATGTCTGGCTACTTAAGCGCCCTACTCTTTCTGTATGACTGTGGGGTGTGTAGTTTCTAGGTCTCTCTACTTCTGTGTGCAATGGTGGGGGGAAGGTGGGTTGGAGATAGAAGGAGTGGAGGAGGATAGAAAGGGAGGAGGGGGGGAGGGTTGGAAAGGATGGAGGGGAATAAAGTTGCAAACAATTATAATATACTTACAATTCGGCTACCCTGCTGTGGGAGCTAATGTTAGATAGGTATAATTAACTCTAATAAACTATACAAACAGCGATCAATGACAATAATTAACTAGACAAGTAGGGTAATATCCCCGTCAACAAACCCAGCATTTGAAAAAGTAAACTTTAAGAGTAACATTACATTATATCATATGCGACCTGTCGCCTGGTTTCAGGAGCTGGTCCCTGACCTGGGCTGTAGGAGTGAGCAGTCCATTAGTTGATGTGGTTCTTCCACATCATCAGCAACAGTCACTAGCGAGGGGTGTTTGTGGAAGCCCCGCTCAGCAGAGGTTGTGGGTGTAGATCTCATCCGGCTCCCCACAGGAAGCCTCGAAGCTGGGCCATCTTTTGTTGGGTCATCCGTCTGGATGTGTATCTGCAGGGCCTCACAAAAGTGAGGTAAGTCATCTTGGGTTTTGTAGATAGCTGTGGTGTTGCCTTTGGTGGCGATGATGCTGACCGGGAATCCCCAGCGATAGGCGATCTTCCTCTCTCTGAGCACTGTGGTTATATGGTTCAGGTCCCTCCTTTTCTGGAGTGTTGTAGGGCTCAGATATGTAAAGATCTGGATGCGGTTGCCTGCATGTGTAAAGTCTTGTTTCTGTCTTGAGTGTTTTAGAATGTCTTCCTTGTCTTTAAAATGCAGTAGCTTTAGGATTACATCTCTGGGAGGTGCTTTAGGTGGAGGCTTTGCCCTGAGGGCTCTGTGTGCTCTTTCAATAATTACCTCTGGAGCATTTTCATCACCTTTTAACGTGCAGAACAAAGCTTGTAGGCAACCCTCCAGGGCTCCTGGGTGAATAGATTCCGGAATCCCCCGCACTCTCAGGTTGTTCCTCCTGCCCCTGTTGTCGAGATCTTCAACCTTCTCTAGCAGATTGTATATGGTTTCTTCTTGATCATAGAGGAGGCGGGACATATGAGTGATGTCATTACTGGTTGTATTGTGATTTTCTTCTAAGTTGGTAACTCTCTGCGTCACCCTTGTTAAGTCCCTTTTGAGGTCGCCATACCAGCCCTTTACTTCAGTGAGCATCTCTTTGAAATCATCTTTGGTACATAGAGATTTGAGGTCTTCTTTAGTGATTGACAAATTATTGGCAGGAGCAGGGTCAGGGTTCACAACCTGGGCCCCAGGCTGAGGGTTGGGTGCGATCATAGTGCTGTCAGAGATGTGTTGAACTTGTTTTGAGGTGGATTCAGGCTGTTTTAGGAACTGCTGCATAATTCTAGGTTGTAAAGCGTTATCCAGCTTGGTTGTTTTTTTCCCTGGCATGTTTATATGGGATGGTGAGGACTGGTGTTAATGGTGAAAGTGTGCCCCTTTTGAGTTATTATGGGCTAGTGGTATAAGTAAAAGTTCAGAAGCGTTTAAATTGATGCTTGAACTGTTTCCCTCTATATACTGCCAAGAGTTGTTATCAAATGACCTGCTCCTACAACAGTGCAGCACTGAGACTTTCCAGGAGTTGTGGCTGCCTTGGAAGTGAAGGGTGGTACTGCTTGATGCGGCAAGAAAATGTAGCCCCAAGATGTGCGCAGCGTGTGAACTTCACAGGGGCTGTTGTGGGTTGTGTGATGTAAGCCCCATATCTCACAGCTTATCTGAATGTGGCGAGGCTGCCCTTTCTCCCGCTGCAGATATTTAATTATTTATTCCCCTGGGAGGTGTCTGCTTGCCTAGCCCCCCTGTGTTGCGATGGGTGGCCAAGCGGCAGAGCGGCAAGCAGCTTGGGTTGTTAGCTCTCGCGGCCCCCACTGTGTGCTGTCTCACCTCGTGGCCTTGGAGCGTGTGCTGCGCCCTGGAGGCACTCCAAACTTGCGAGGCGGTAAGAGACTATGATCGCGGCAGCGATCGTAGAAGGCCGTTGGTGGGTATCAGCAGCTGCTAGGTCCGTGCGTTGCTTCTTGTCTGATCGGGCCCAGCCCTGGTGTTAATAAGGCCCAGGAGCGCGATGTCTTCTCCCTCAGATCCGTGCGGCGCCTGATGATATGAGCGCGCACGGTCTAACTAAGAGGGGTTTGCAGCAGTTGGGGTGTTGCACCAGGTTCAGGGGACCATTACCATTGAAGTTAAGGGATCATAGAGGCTGAAGTCGTGGATGGCTGCTGGGTTTAGAGACTTAGGGCCTAGGAGCTATTTCATCACACAGCCATTTCCCAGAACGGCCAAGCTCCGCCCCCCAAGAACAGCCTTTTATTAGGTAAACAAGGGTTTTCTAAATGCAGTAGACCTAATTGTGGATTATGTGCTTATTACAGCGGGAAATAGGCTAAACTTTAGGTCATTTTCAACTAAAGAGAATTTGAGACAACATCCCATTTTACGTGTGATAATGCATTCTTGGTATACTTGCTGGAATGCAAGTGTGATATACAATATCTTGGTTGGACATCTAAACCCTTGAAAAGAGATGGGGTGAACACCTCAGAAATCTCAAGAAAACATTAGTTTACCATAGTGAGTGTTCCTAGACATGGCGCTTGCTGCCATGGGGGCCAATCTGTCATTTTTAAGATTTTCCCAATAGAACACATTACATCTAAATGTGGTAGAAATAGATTTGTTCATTTGAGACAAAAGGAAACTTTCTGAATATGGAAAATTAAAACTATCAAACCCTTTGGTCTCAATGAACATATCGACATGGCAGCATTTATCTAATACATTTTACAATTAACCAGAAAATAAGTTAGCCCTTTGTAGACCTTAAACTACACCCATTTATCAAGTAGTATAGCAACCTTGTGGTATTAGTGGAACATCTAGTTTTATCAGATGTTATCACAAATCAACTTATTTTGGGGGTTCTTTACATACTTGCAATCCTATTTTTAATAGTTCACCTAGAAATAGAGTTTGGGATAGTTTTTTACTTGCCTACACACACCTCTCAGTAGGAGCATTATTATAGAATGTTGTTGGATATTGTTCTAGTATTATTGTGGTCACTATTATTATTATATTTTTCACAGTACACAGATCCAAGATTAACACCTGAGTATGCTGACGTTTGATATATTTGGTGACTTAATCTGGTGTTAATAGACATTAGAAACTTTTATTTCATTGTTTTATGATGCCGAATGTTTTATACTGCTAATTTTGTCTTTGTATGTGCACTTTACACTAATATGCTGTGAAGCCTATTAGTAGGTCGCTATATGCCATATTAATCGGTAGATTTTTATATCATCACCCATGTTTGGTATTATGGTGTGTATAGTATTTGTTGGATTTTTAGCGTTTAATGATGATGTGCAATGTTATTTCCATCAGTGTTAGACATGACTGTGTACGGACAGATTATAGATATTTAAACATGTCAGTTACATATTGTTCAACGATAGCAATAGTTATAGGAGAAAATGTGTTATAAGTTCATTAGAGATATATATTAATTGTTTCCTATTTACATAATATCAGATCCCCAAATATTTGCACATACTTATATTTATTTATAATGACTTGTATTTAATGTTATTTTAGGTTTAGGTATGTGTGCAAATCCACCTCTCCATATGGGTATTTGAGTTCCGGTTTTCTATTTCGGCCTCATGTGTAATGTTTATCAATCACACCTAACATTACATTGTACATATATTGCAACAGTGTAAATTCATCTTTAGGAATGAAAGCAATTAGGGGCGTGAATGTGTCACTACTATGACACTTTTTTACAACATCCAATAATAATTGAGGGCGGGGATCCTTGGCAGCTCATTGGATGTAGGTGAATTCGGGCGCATGCACCTTGAATGGCAGTAGACGCCGAACAGGGCTTTTAAGTCATGATTCTTTTAGTTTTGTACACACCTGATGAAGCGGTCTTTGGCCCGGGAAACACATTGTGTGTTCTTGTACATTCTCATTAAAGTCTGTATTGGTTTTTAGACTTTTGGATCACGACTATAATTTTATATCCAGTATTTTTTATATCCAGTATTTAGTATCTGGCTTATCACTCTAGCTGCCAGAGCGCATGTATTCCAACTCATAGAGACAATAGGTTGGAACCATACCGGGCTTATGCAAGCTATCTACTGATTGAATGTGAGCTGTTCCACGACTGATATAGAGCACAGTATTATGAGAGGTTAGCTATCTGGACAGTTACTAAAGGTCCAGCAGGCGTTTGTGGCACTTATTAAATGCTTTTCTCTTTGTAAGAATAACTTGTACTGCGTGTTTGAAGACCAAGTATCACTGATTGTGCACTATTGTGGCGCACTCTTCTATTCCATTTCTCATAAGAACCAAAAGACCCATCAAGTCTACCCATATGTTATGTTACTTTTCTCTTAGGATAGCCTTATGCATGTCCCAGGTATTTTTAATTATTTTGCAGTCCCTGCATTTTCCACCTTTATTGGAAGTTTATTCCATTAATCCACCACCCTTTCTGTAAAAAAAAATGCTTCCTCACATTTCTCCTGAATCTGCTACACTCTAACTTAAGATTGTGACCCCTTATTTTGGGTTTTTTTTTTTTTTTTTTGGGGGGGGGGGAATAATTTCAGCTTCCACTTTTGAAGGTTTCTATCATGTATCCTCTTTCCCTTCTCTCCTCTAAACTGTACATTTTTAGATCAAAGAGTCTTTCTTTGTATGTTTTATATTTTAGACCATGCGCCATTTTAGTAGCCATTTTAGTAGCTCTCCTTTGGACAATTTCTAGTTTATTTATATCCTTGTGGAGATATGGTCTCCAGAACTGTACTCAATATTCCAGATGAGGCCTAACTAGTGATCTGTAATGTGGCATAATAACCCTGTAATAACAGCTATTAATACCTCTCCCAATGCAACCAAGTATTCGACTGGCCTTACTGGCTGCACTGCTGCATTGTCTACGGAATTTTAAATCATCTTAAATAATAAGTCTCATTCCTCTTTAGTTACAGTCAGTAATGTACCATTGAGACTATAATTGACCATTGTGTTTTGGATCCTATATGCATAATTCTGTGCTTGGTAATATTACATTTTAGATCCCATGTATTTGCCCAGTCCTCTAATTATTTAATATCACTGCACATTTGATCCACTCTTCCTGGACTATCAACTCTGTTACAAATGTTTGAATAATTTATTAAAGACACAGGAAAAAGATGAGATGAATGGGTATAAGACACTGCCCATGAGGTGGCAACTGATGTACTGTAGACCACCTTGCATGAAGATGTTATACAGAACATCTGGCTCTGTACGTTTAAATTAAGTAAATACAAGAAAACTTATATGAAACAGTTTTTGCAGATTTTTTTTTCCTGATGCATGAGGATCTATTGCAGGTAAACATAAATCTTAAAGCAACCACAACATTAAGCAAAAATGAATTCATTATTAGTAATACAAACTTTGTATGTGTGTGTTTGTGTTAGTGATTGCAGTTTGTTTAATATTAATGAAAAACACAATTAATAAAATACAACCAACAAAACCTTGCAAAAAAATAAAAAATAAAAAATACATAACAAAATAATAAAAAAAAATCTGATGGACTGGAATATTGCTGGGAATCTTCTGCATGCAAAGTATCAGATTTATTTTTTACTATACACAGCCATTGAAAAGATTCATAAAAACTATTTTCATAAACTTGTATAAGCTGTAATAGCTTTGAATTTAAAATAAGTTTGTCAGACTGCAAAAACACATTTGACAAGCATCTAACAGTCTAGTTGCCTCTTCTATCTATCGATCTATTTATCTATCTATTATAAATCTATCAATCTATTATCTATCTATTATCTATCTGAAAATGTTAGACTATAGATCTAGTCCATATTCAATAGCTAGAGGTAGAATCTGTTTTTATCACAATGATACTGAGAATTCTATTTTAAAATGTGTGCTGGGACAAAGCTAATTTCCATAAACGTTTTACATTCATTGCCTAAGGGAAAAGCAACAGCACAACGTTTCAATGTTGGAATATACAATAAAGGAAAATTATTAAAGTTTCCAAGTAACAATAATAAAGCAGATTTTAAACTTAGATCTGAAATCTAGTCATTATAAAATGGTTGATTTCAGATAAAGCTATTCCCTCCTATTTAATAATGTAACCGGCAGTTTAACCTCACAGGCCATAAAAGATAAATGTCATTTTCGATGTAGTGAAAAATAAATCTCTAAAGGAAACATGCCAAATCTCCAATCTTCACACCCATTTGCTATCCAGGGAATTCTTTTCAGTTCAAAAGAATAAAGTGAGTAAGATGTAGGCTTTTAATATTTACTGTCAGAATAGTACCTTGGGGTATTATTTTCTTCTTGTTTCTTGAATAATTATTTTGTATACTTCTCATTACCTTTCATTTTCTATTTATATCACTCCATTCCTAAATCTCTTCAGAGAATACCATTAGCTGGTACACGTGCCAAGAAAATATTTCCAAATCTGCATTTCTTTTTAAAACGCGCTATTTGCAAGGTTACAGAAAACAAGTATGGAATAATGACTTACATATTACTTTGTGGGTTTTCAGGATTAAAGGCCATCTATTTTCTTTGAAATATGGACAAGGAATACTATTAAATTGAGAAATAAAAATGTGGCATAAAGCAATTTGCTTGCAGAGGTATGGAGCACAGTATGAATTAATTATTACATTATTCACTTCACTTTGAGATGCAGTTAACTGTTGGGCAGTGATCATTAAGAGTACTATATGACTGACTTTTTTTTTCCTATACCTATTGGGGCATTTGCTTCTAATGAATTGAAGTTACATGAAAAGCCTGGCAAGAAAGACTAGTGAATACTTAAATGCATAGAGAGAGGCATCAGTAAGAAAAAAGTCAGTAACTTAACTGAACAGATCATTAGTAAAACATCCTTTCTTGCCCTGTGACTTCAGCATTTCCAGCTTTCTTCTTGTAAAATCATTCACTACGACATCCAGCTTTATTGGACATGTAACTGTTCCATGAGATGTAATTTATAATAAATCTCTTCACTTCTGTCTCTGATAATAATCTAAGATTCGTTGTAGAAATTTAACCCAGTCAGAAGAGTTACAGTTCTCTCTGGCAACCAATAAATTAACATTATTTTTACAGATAGCTTTGGATACTTTTTTTTAAGTCATCCTAGAAGCTTAATAACAAAAATCATTACTAACAGCTTAGAGTTTTAAAATTAAATCTTCCATATTTTAATTTTCCATATGGATTTGTAATTTACTGAGATGATTATGTAAATGTTTGCCTGTTTGACATTTTAAAGTATGTGTAATTATGGAATAATTACATATGAGTGTGTCACTAAATCTGTTCAATTGTTCAGTTTTCTATATAAAAGGATTTTTTTTTTTTAAAGAAAGTAGCATGATATAGAAATAAGCCCATACATAAATGCAGATCACTGTAAAATATGCATCATTTTAGTTAATGCATCAATTATGGGACTTGTTTATAATAAAAAAACAGCAAATGGATGAAAAATATTCAAATAAAATATGTACTAATTGCAACATATGTAGGAAATCGAAAGACCTCCACAAAAACTGAAAAAAAAAACAACGTTTTTCTTTGAGAAAGGAAACAAAAAACTATGTATCACACATAAAAATGTAATGAAAAGAACAAACAGATACAACCAAGGTATCATTATTGACAAATCAGAGACAGCAAGAACCTGGGGGCCCTTGAGCGTCATTGGGTCCCTGTTGATAAATATATTACTACTCTTCTTTCCTTGAATGTCACTAACCCTTGACTGCAGGTATAAGGCAAACATGCAGGGACACAAATGTCAATAATATCTAGGATGATTATAACAGAAGCTTAAAGGGACACTGAACCCAATTTTTTTCTGTCATGATTCAGATAGAGCATGCAATTTTAAGCAACTTTCTAATTTACTCCTATTCTTTTCATTCTCTTGGGATCTTTATTTGAAATGCAAGAATGTAAGTTTAGATGCCGGCCCATTTTTGGTGAACACACTGTGTTGTTCTTGCTGATTGGTGGGTAAATTCACCTACCAATAAACAAATGCTTTCCATGGTTCTGAACCAAAAAATAGCTTAGATGCCTTCTTTTTCAAATAAAGAAAGCAAGAGAACGAAGAAAATTTTATAATAGGAGTAAATTAGAAAGTTGTTTAAAATTGCATGCTCTATCTGAATCACAAAAGAAAAAAATTTGGGTTCAGTGTCCCTTAGATGCCTTCTTTTTCAAATAAAGAAAGCAAGAGAACGAAGAAAATTTGATAATAGGAGTAAATTAGAAAGTTGTTTAAAATTGCATGCTCTAGCTGAATCACAAACGAAAAAATTTGGGTTCAGTGTCCCTTTAAACATTCTAACAATTACAGACATTAATTAAAATATGTCTATCTGTACTTTCCTAAATGGAAATGGTAATCCAAATTTTTTATCTTCCAAATGAAAGAACATCATTGAAACATGCTAAAAAATATTATTATTTTGCTATAAAAATGTGAAGTAAAAGCTGACTAAATTGAAATTGAAATTAATATAGCGGTTTCAGTTGTTTGCTTCCTGCTGATGCACATTGCTCTGGTGAGATTATCTAAGAATTGAGTACTGTGAGGTTCCTAAAAGAATTTTAGAAAAGCTTGGGTTCCTGGGCTGTTTATCTTGCTATGCAGGGTTATGGATGTGAAGATAACACCTACATTATGATATAGTGCTAAAAAATAAGCCCCCAAAAATATTGCTGATGATATTTTAGAGAAGGCTGGAGAGAAGAGGAGACCTTACTCCTCTTTAAGGGAAAATATTGCTGCTGTGGCTGCCTGAAAGAAGAACAGTCTATCCCAAGTTTTCTTTTAAAGGATATTCCAGATGAAATGGGAAAGCAAAAATCATTATAATAAAAGCTATAGCTGTTTGAAAAGTGTATTTAAGTATGCACCGTGCACCAGCATTTTAAACACAGCACTTGCTCAGAGAGCCAAAGGTACTTGTACCATCTGGTGATGACTCAATGGGGCATATGTATCAATGTGCGAGCAGACAGGATACGAAGTAACGTATCATGTCCACTGCACGTCGCTACACATTGATAAATGCTGCCAGCATGGGCTGTCGGCATTTACCATTGCACCAGCAGTTCTTGTGAACTGCTGGTACAATGCCGCACCCTGCAGATTCACGGCCAATCGGCCACTAGCAGGGGATGTCAATCAACCTGATCGTGTTGATTTCTGTCCGCAGCCTCAGAACAGGCAGACAAGTTATGGAGCAGCGGTCTTTAGACCGCTGCTTCATATCTTTTGTATCCGCCGAGCCTGAAGTCTTGATACAAGCCAAGAGTTTGATAAATATGACCCAATATGTGCTACCTGACACACACAAAAGTTTACTTTTAGCAAAGTTAACATTCAAGCGGGAGCAGGTAATTATTGCTCCACTTGTAATCTAGCCCTAAATAAGTAAATGTTGCTTTGGTATACTTTTTATTGTTTTTATTATATAGTTATATGTTTTTGCAAGGTTCTTCTAATGTTGTTACCTTTTGTATTGGTTATTTGTTGTTGTTCCATTTCCTAAGCTTAAGATAAAAATGTTATTAAAGAGTTTTCAAATGGATTGGAAAGGGTTAAAATAAAAAATCACAACAAAATCCATGTAACACACTTTGCATAAGATCTCTGGGGGTCAATCCGATATAGATCGTAGTTTGCGGAACCCACGTCGCCCGCAGTTTCAGCTCGCAACTCGAGCTATCCCATATATGTCACCGTCAGATGCTAACGTGCCGTAAGTCTGATAAACCAGCGATGGCCAGAAATCTGCACAAGTACAAATTTCTGGCGTCTCCAGTGACTTGCGGCACGTTAGAAACTGCCGGCGCCTACAAAACCTGACTAAAGTCTAAATTACCCGCACTGTCTAACACGCCTCCCTAACATAGCCCGACACGTCTAACACGCCTCCCTAACATAGACCGACACGTCTAACCCTCTATCCGCTATCCCCCCTCACTATCCTAACAATAAAATATGTATTAACCCCTAAACCGCCGCTCCCGGAGCCCGCCGCTACCTAATAAAGTTATTAACCCCTAAACCGCCGCCAGCTATATTAAATCTATAACCCCCTAAAGTGAGCCCCTAACACCGCCGCCATCTACCTTACCTACCCCCTAAAGTGAGCCCCTACCCCGCCGCTATCTATTTTAAAATTATTAACCCCTAATCTAATCCCCCTACCCCGCCGCCATCTATATTAAATTATTTAACCCCTAAAATACTAAACTATCCCTACCACTAAACCTAAGTCTAACCCTACAAATAGCCCTGAAAAGGGCTTTTTGCGTGGCATTGCCCCAAAGTAACAGCTCTTTTGCCAGCCCTTAAAAGGGCATTTTGCGGGGCATGCCCCAAAGTAACAGCTCTTTTGCCAGCCCTTAAAAGGGCTTTTGGCGGGGCTTTGTCACAAAGTAAACTGCTCTTTTGCCTACAATCTACATCCCCCTACACCGCGGCCACCTATAATAAATGTATTAAACCCTAATATAATCCCCCTACACCGCCGCCAGCTATATTAACTATATTAACCCTAATTATATTAGGGTTAATATAGTTAATATAGTTATTATATTATATATATTAACTATATTAACCCTAATTATATTAGGGTTAATATAGTTAATATCGTTATTATATTATATATATATAAAGTATAATAACCCTATCTAACTCTAACATCCTAACTAAACTCTTATTAAAATAAATCTAATATTAATATTATTAAAATATTCCTATTTAAATCTAAATACTTACCTATAAAATAAACCCTAAGATAGCTACAATATAATTAATAATTACATTATAGCTATGTTAGGGTTTATATTTATTTTACAGGTAAATTGTTAATTATTTTAACTAGGTATAATAGCTATTAAATAGTTATTAACTATTTAATAGCTACCTAGTTAAAATAATTACCCAATTACCTGTAACATAAATCCTAACCTAAGTTACAAATACACCTACACTATCAATAAATTAAATAAACTACAAATATCTATCTAAAAATACAATGAAATAAACTAAACTAAATTACAAAAAATAAAAAAAAGATTACAAGATTTTTAAGCTAATTACACCTATTCTAAGCCCCCTAATAAAATAATAAAGCCCCCCAAAATAAAAAAATTCCCTACCCTATTCTAAATTAAAAAAAAGTTCAAAGCTCTTTTACCTTACCAGCCCTTAAAAGGGCCTTTTGTGGGGGCATGCCCCAAAGAAAACTGCTCTTTTGCCTGCAAAAAAAACACAATACCACCCCCCAACATTACAACCAACCATCCACATACCCCTAATCTAACCCAAACCCCCCTTAAATAAGCCTAACACTACTCCCCTGAAGATCTCCCTACCTTGTATTCACCCAGCCGGGCCGAACTCCTCATCCGATCCAGGCGATGTGTTCCAGCAAGCGGCAGTGAAGTCTTCTTCCATCCGGGTGATGTCTTGAAGCAAGCGGCAGAGAGTCTTCTTCCATCGGCGACGTCTTCAAGAAAATCGGCATCTTCAATCTTCTTTCTTCGCTCCTCCGCCGCGGAGCATCCTTCCGGCACGACGACTTCCCGACGAATGAGGTTCCTTTAAATGACGTCATCCAAGATGGCGTCCGCCGAATTCCGATTGGCTGATAGGATTCTATCAGCCAATCGGAATTAAGGTAGAAAAATCTGATTGGCTGATTGAATCAGCCAATGAGATTCAAGTTCAATCCGATTGGCTGAACCAATCAGCCAATCGGATTGAACTTGAATCTGATTGGCTGATTCAATCAGCCAATCAGATTTTTCTACCTTAATTCAGATTGGCTGATAGAATCCTATCAGCCAATCGGAATTCGGCGGACGCCATCTTGGATGATGTCATTTAAAGGAACCTCATTCGTCGGGAAGTCGTCGTGCCGGAAGGATGCTCCGCGGCATGCCCCCACAAAAGGCCCTTTTAAGGGCTGGTAATGTAAAAGAGATTTGAACTTTTTTTAATTTAGAATAGGGTAGGGAATTTTTTTATTTTGGGGGGCTTTATTATTTTATTAGGGGGCTTAGAATAGGTGTAATTAGCTTAAAAAATCTTGTAATCTTTTTTTTATTTTTTGTAATTTAGTGTTTGGTTTTTTTTTGTAATTTAGTTTAGTTTATTTAATTGTATTTTTAGATAGATATTTGTAGTTTATTAAATTTATTGATAGTGTAGGTGTATTTGAAACTTAGGTTAGGATTTATTTTACAGGTAATTGGGTAATTATTTTAACTAGGTAGCTATTAAATAGTTAATAACTATTTAATAGCTATTATACCTAGTTAAAATAATTAACAATTTACCTGTAAAATAAATATAAACCCTAACATAGCTATAATGTAATTATTAATTACATTATAGCTATGTTAGAGTTTATTTTATAGGTAAGTATTTAGATTTAAATAGGAATATTTTAGCTTATAATATGAATTAGATTTATTTAATAAGAATTTAGTTAGGGGTGTTAGGGTTAGATAGAGTTAATATAGTTTATATAAATACTATAGTAACTATATTAACCCTAATATAATTAGGGTTAATATAGTTAATATATATAATGTAATAACTATATTAACTATAATATACTTAGGGTTAATATAGATAATATAGCTGGCGGCGGGGTAGGTAGATTAAATTAGGGGTTAATAATTTTAATATAGATGGCGGCGGTGTAAGGGGTTCACATTAGGGGATAGATCAGTTAGATGGTGGCGGTTTTAGGGGTTCACATTAGGGGATAGATCAGTTAGATGGTGGCGGTTTTAGGGGCTCACAGTAGGGGGTTAGTTTATGTAGATGGCGGCGGTTTAGGGGTTAAATACTTTATTAGGGATTGCGGCGAGGGATCGCGGTTGACAGGGAGATAGACATTGCGCATGCGTTAGGTGTTAGGTTTATTTTAGCAGATTGCGGTTGACAGGGAGATAGACATTGCGCATGCGTTAGGTGCTAGGTTTATTTTAGCAGCCAGTTTAGGGAGTTACGGGGCTCCAATAGTCAGCGTAAGGCTTCTTACGGCTGCTTTTTGTGGCGAGGTGAAAATGGAGTAAGATTTCTCCATTTTCGCCACGTAAGTCCTTACGCTGTATATTGGATACCAAACTGCGCGGGTTTGGTATACCTGCCTATGGCCCAAAAAACTACGGGCGACGGCAGAAATATACGCGCGTAACTTCTAGGTTACGCCGTATATAGGATACCAAACCCGCACAAATTTTGGCGTCGCCTGCTTTTGCGGGCGACAATTTTTATCGGATCGACCCCATGATGTCTTTAAGGACCTTTTGTAAGCTTGATAAGTAATATACAGCCATTTTGTTTGACTACAAATCTCAATGTTAGAATAAAGGCATAGGGGATTTTATGCAGTCCATGCTTGGGAGCAATACAACTTTTTTATTTTTTTTATTTTGCTTGCACATGTATTATTCTGAATCTTTGACGCTTTACAAATAACTTAAGGTAATAATAAAAATAATAATAGATTACATTATATTTATGCGACAAAGTAATTATTGAATAATCTAATTCTCTAAAATCATGTAAGTAATAATTGTATCTGATAAAAAGTCGTATTTTATTGCACTCTGCAAACACAGACAATGATAAAGAACAAGAAGTAAGTGAATGAACGGTTACACTTTTTAAACACCTGTAATAGATATATATTAACTGATGTTATGGGAAAAAAGCCAGCAGGATTCTTTAGCAACACGGAAACCTCTCCAAAACGTTTAAGCTACTTTTTAGCCAATCTTTTTCACAGTTGTAGGTATGTGTCACTCTATTAGCTATTGAAGAAAATGTGCTTCCCATGATGGGTAAAAAAAAAAAAAAAATGGAGAGAAATAAAAGAATTACCTTGCAACATTAAAGGGACACTAAACCCACATTTTTTTTCTTTCATGATTCAGAAAGAACATGACGGCCTAGATTTGGAGTTCGGCGGTAAAAGGGCTGTTAACGCTCCGCGGGCTTTTTTCTGGCCGCACCATAAATTTAACTCTGGTATCGAGAGTTTAAACAAATGCTGCGTTAGGCTCCAAAAAAGGAGCGTAGAGCATTTTTACCGCAAATGCAACTCTCGATACCAGAGTTGCTTACGGACGTGGCCGGCCTCAAAAACGTGCTCGTGCACGATTCTCCCATAGGAAACAATGGGACTGTTTGAGCTGAAAAAAAACCTAACACCTGCAAAAAAGCAGCGTTCAGCTCCTAACGCAGCCCCATTGATTCCTATGGGGAAACACTTCCTACGTCTGCACCTAACACCCTAACATGTACCCCGAGTCTAAACACCCCTACCCTTACACTTATTAACCCCTAATCTGCCGCCCCCGCTATCGCTGACCCCTGCATATTTTTTTTAACCCCTAATCTGCCGCTCCGTAAAACGCCGCCACCTACGTTATCCCTATGTACCCCTAATCTGCTGCCCTAACATCGCCGACCCCTATGTTATATTTATTAACCCCTAATCTGCCCCCCACAACGTCGCCGACACCTACCTACACTTATTAACCCCTAATCTGCCGAGCGGACCTGAGCGCTACTATAATAAAGTTATTAACCCCTAATCCGCCTCACTAACCCTATCATAAATAGTATTAACCCCTAATCTGCCCTCCCTAACATCGCCGACACCTACCTTCAATTATTAACCCCTAAACTTCCGATCGGAGCTCACCGCTATTCTAATAAATGGATTAACCCCTAAAGCTAAGTCTAACCCTAACACTAACACCCCCCTAAGTTAAATATAATTTACATCTAACGAAATTAATTAACTCTTATTAAATAAATTATTCCTATTTAAAGCTAAATACTTACCTGTAAAATAAATCCTAATATAGCTACAATATAAATTATAATTATATTATAGCTATTTTAGGATTAATATTTATTTTACAGGCAACTTTGTAATTATTTTAACCAGGTACAATAGCTATTAAATAGTTAAGAACTATTTAATAGTTACCTAGTTAAAATAATAACAAATTTACCTGTAAAATAAATCCTAACCTAAGTTATAATTAAACCTAACACTACCCTATCAATAAAATAATTAAATAAACTACCTACAATTACCTACAATTAACCTAACACTACACTATCAATAAATAAATTAAACACAATTGCTACAAATAAATACAATTAAATAAACTAGCTAAAGTACAAAAAATAAAAAAGAACTAAGTTACAGAAAATAAAAAAATATTTACAAACATAAGAAAAATATTACAACAATTTTAAACTAATTACACCTACTCTAAGCCCCCTAATAAAATAACAAAGCCCCCCAAAATAAAAAATTCCCTACCCTATTCTAAATTAAAAAGGTTACAAGCTCTTTTACCTTACCAGCCCTGAACAGGGCCCTTTGCGGGGCATGCCCCAAGAATTTCAGCTCTTTTGCCTGTAAAAGAATAAATACAATACCCCCCCCAACATTACAACCCACCACCCACATACCCCTAATCTAACCCAAACCCCCCTTAAATAAACCTAACACTAAGCCCCTGAAGATCTTCCTACCTTGTCTTCACCATCCAGGTATCACCGATCCGTCCTGGCTCCAAGATCTTCATCCAACCCAAGCGGGGGTTGGCGATCCATAATCCGGTGCTCCAAAGTCTTCCTCCTATCCGGCAAGAAGAGGACATCCGGACCGGCAAACATCTTCTCCAAGCGGCATCTTCGATCTTCTTCCATCCGGTGCGGAGCGGGTCCATCTTGAAGCAGGCGACGCGGATCCATCCTCTTCTTCCGATGTCTCCCGACTAATGACGGTTCCTTTAAGGGACGTCATCCAAGATGGCGTCCCTCGAATTCCGATTGGCTGATAGGATTCTATCAGCCAATCGGAATTAAGGTAGGAATTTTCTGATTGGCTGATGGAATCAGCCAATCAGAATCAAGTTCAATCCGATTGGCCGATCCCATCAGCCAATCAGATTGAGCTCGCATTCTATTGGCTGATCGGAACAGCCAATAGAATGCGAGCTCAATCTGATTGGCTGATTGGATCAGCCAATCGGATTGAACTTGATTCTGATTGGCTGATTCCATCAGCCAATCAGAAAATTCCTACCTTAATTCCGATTGGCTGATAGAATCCTCTCAGCCAATCGGAATTCGAGGGACGCCATCTTGGATGACGTCCCTTAAAGGAACCGTCATTAGTCGGGAGACATCGGAAGAAGAGGATGGATCCGCGTCGCCTGCTTCAAGATGGACCCGCTCCGCACCCGATGGAAGAAGATCGAAGATGCCGCTTGGAGAAGATGTTTGCCGGTCCGGATGTCCTCTTCTTACCGGATAGGAGGAAGACTTTGGAGCACCGGATTATGGATCGCCAACCCCCGCTTGGGTTGGATGAAGATCTTGGAGCCAGGACGGATCGGTGATACCTGGATGGTGAAGACAAGGTAGGAAGATCTTCAGGGGCTTAGTGTTAGGTTTATTTAAGGGGGGTTTGGGTTAGATTAGGGGTATGTGGGTGGTGGGTTGTAATGTTGGGGGGGGGGGTATTGTATTTATTCTTTTACAGGCAAAAGAGCTGAAATCCTTGGGGCATGCCCCGCAAAGGGCCCTGTTCAGGGCTGGTAAGGTAAAAGAGCTTGTAACCTTTTTAATTTAGAATAGGGTAGGGAATTTTTTATTTTGGGGGGCTTTGTTATTTTATTAGGGGGCTTAGAGTAGGTGTAATTAGTTTAAAATTGTTGTAATATTTTTCTTATGTTTGTAAATATTTTTTTATTTTCTGTAACTTAGTTCTTTTTTATTTTTTGTACTTTAGCTAGTTTATTTAATTGTATTTATTTGTAGCAATTGTGTTTAATTTATTTATTGATAGTGTAGTGTTAGGTTAATTGTAGGTAATTGTAGGTAGTTTATTTAATTATTTTATTGATAGGGTAGTGTTAGGTTTAATTATAACTTAGGTTAGGATTTATTTTACAGGTAAATTTGTTATTATTTTAACTAGGTAACTATTAAATAGTTCTTAACTATTTAATAGCTATTGTACCTGGTTAAAATAATTACAAAGTTGCCTGTAAAATAAATATTAATCCTAAAATAGCTATAATATAATTATAATTTATATTGTAGCTATATTAGGATTTATTTTACAGGTAAGTATTTAGCTTTAAATAGGAATAATTTATTTAATAAGAGTTAATTAATTTCGTTAGATGTAAATTATATTTAACTTAGGGGGGTGTTAGTGTTAGGGTTAGACTTAGCTTTAGGGGTTAATCCATTTATTAGAATAGCGGTGAGCTCCGATCGGAAGTTTAGGGGTTAATAATTGAAGGTAGGTGTCGGCGATGTTAGGGAGGGCAGATTAGGGGTTAATACTATTTATGATCGGGTTAGTGAGGCGGATTAGGGGTTAATAACTTTATTATAGTAGCGCTCAGGTCCGCTCGGCAGATTAGGGGTTAATAAGTGTAGGCAGGTGTCGGCGACGTTGAGGGGGGCAGATTAGGGGTTAATAAATATAATATAGGGGTCGGCGGTGTTAGGGGTAGCAGATTAGGGGTACATAGGGATAACGTAGGTGGCGGCGATTTGCGGTCGGAAGATTAGGGGTTAATTATTTTAAGTAGCTGGCGGCGACGTTGTGGGGGGCAGGTTAGGGGTTAATAAATGTAATACAGGGGTCGGCGGGGTTAGGGGCAGCAGATTAGGGGTACATAAGTATAACGTAGGTGGCGGTCGGCAGATTAGGGGTTAAAAATTTTAATCGAGTGGCGGCAGTGTGGGGGGACCTCGGTTTAGGGGTACATAGGTAGTTTATGGGTGTTAGTGTACTTTAGGGTACAGTAGTTAAGAGCTTTATAAACCGGCGTTAGCCAGAAAGCTCTTAACTCCTGCTATTTTCAGGCGGCTGGAATCTTGTCGTTAGAGCTCTAACGCTCACTGCAGAAACGACTCTAAATACCAGCGTTAGAAAGATCCCATTGAAAATATAGGCTACGCAAATGGCGTAGGGGGATCTGCGGTATGGAAAAGTCGCGGCTGAAAAGTGAGCGTTAGACCCTTTAATCACTGACTCTAAATACCAGCGGGCGCCCAAAACCAGCGTTAGGAGCCTCTAACGCTGGTTTTGACGGCTACCACCGAACTCTAAATCTAGGCCGACATTTGAAGCAACTTTCTAATTTACTCCAATTATCAATTTTCTTTGTTCACTTTCTATCTTTATTTGAAAAAGCATTAATGTAAGCATAGGAGCTGGCACATTTTTGGTTTAGCACCTGGGTTACGCTTGCTGATTGGTGGATAAATGTAGCCACCAATCAGCAAGCGCTATCCAGGGTGCTGAACCAAAAATTGGCCGGCTTCTTAGCTTAGATTCCTGCTTTTTCCAATAAAGATAGCAAGAGAATGAAGTAAAATTGGTAATAGGAGTAAATTAGAAAGTTTCTTTAAATTGCATTTGCAATTACAATATAATGCTCAAAAAAGCCCCCAAAGTTTTAATGAATTCTCTCTGTGCAGGTTAGTTTTTGATCATCAAGGCCCTTATGAGCACTAGTTTAATAGGGTATAAGCCATAATAGACTATTGCTTGCACAGATGTATGTGTATGGTTCAGATAGACCCTGCATATTTAAACAAATTCAAAATGTACTTCTATTTTCACATTTGCTTAATTCTCTTGTTGTCCTTTGTTAAAGGAGCAGTAATGCACTACTGGTAGATAACTGAGCATGTCTGGTGAGCCAATGTCAGGAAACATATATGTGCAGCCACCAATCAGCAGCTTCCTGCCAGTATCGCATTGCTGCTCCTGAGCGTATCTAGGTTTGCTTTTGAACAAAGGATATCAAAAGCACAAAGCAAAATAGATAGCAGAAGTAAATTGGAAAGTTGCTAAAAATTGCATGATCTATCTGAATAATAAAATTTTAATTCTGAATTTACTGCGCATTTAAATAAGCTGCAGATGCAGTTTTGGCAATATAGGAAAAGTCAAAATTAACTTTCCATTACCTCTGGCCGCTTCAGAGCCCCCTTGCCCCAGAGCTACGCTCTTTTGGGGATTAGTACCACGTGGGGAGGGTAAGTTGCAGGCCAATTGCCAGAGGTGAGTTCCATAAGGAACCAGGGTTTCTGAGCCTTATCCAGCAGACGGGCAGCCCCATGGAATTGCCGACCGACCACAGCAGCTCTTATTCCCGGTCCCCTTTAACCCAGGTTGCTCCAGCGGCCCCTCATCCTAGAGCTCCACTCTTTTGGGGACTGATACCTCTCAGGGAGGACTAGAGGTGGGGTGACTTCCAGTGGTGAGTCCTCTTAGGAACCAGGGGTTTCAGAACCCCCCACACTACCCATTTCCCAGATGTCTTCCCAGTGTACCCTGGGTAGCCCCTAACTCCGACCCCCAGTCATGGATCAAGGCACTTTGGGGGCCAAGGGCTTTCCAGCGACACCCTGGAAGGGCTGCCGCTCTCCCGGGATCAGCCCAAATGCACCAACCATCCTTGTGCCGCTGGACATTGGGGAACAATGGAGGCACCAGCCTGTCTGGAGGGGCAGGAATGGCGGGAGATGGGAAGGTCAGATAAGACTTATTATCAAGATCAGTTTGGGTATAAATGTCGTGTGTTTACCCTGATAAAATGTACTTCTTGTTTCACCTGAATGCTAGTCTGTCTAGTTATTTGTGTGGGCTCCTGTTAGAATTACTCTTCTCCGCTACATAGAGGCAGGTTTCAGGTGTTGGAAAGATCCTTTGACGGAGCTACCCAGTCGGGGTAGCCGGGATCCGTCACACTTCTATTATAAAAATTGTCCTCATTTTTTGTATCCTTTGTTGAAAAAGAGGTAAGTTCAGGAGTGTGCACGTGTCTGAAGCAGTATATGGCAGTAGTTTAGCAGCAATGTTATAAAATAGTCCACGCTACCTATCTAGGTATTTCTTTATCAATGAATAAAAAGAGAACAAAGCAGATTTGATAATAGAAGGAAAATTGTATTCTCTATCTGAATCATGAAAGAAAGAATTTGGGCTTCATGTCCCTTTAAGGGAATGAAGCAGATATGATAATAGAAGTAAATAAGAAAGTTGTTTAAAATGGTATGTTCTATCTGAATCCTGAAAAAAAGTGTTTAATGTCCCTTTAAGACTGCTGCTACTTAACCTCTTCATTAACTTAACAGTGGTGAAGTTAAATCAGCTTGTGCTGATTAAACTGAGATGGTTGGTAAGTCCTGCTCTTGCACAATTGGCTGCACAAACATTTGCACACTGATTGTGCAATGATAAATGCAGATAGCGGCTGCTGCTTGCTTACCACAATGCAGGGCAGACAGGTTCTTATCACTACATACACTACAGAAATTAAAAAATAAATAGAGATTAAAAAAATTAAAGCACTATACTGCATACTGGCAGTTTCTAAAATGATGGTGACCAACTGGGGGGAGGGAAGAGGGCCGTTTTGGAGGGATATGGGGGTGAATCCTGCACTAGAGCAAATATTAACTGTAAAAGTTAACTGATTAACCCTTTCATTTCCGTGAAATTCAGAAGGGTGGTGCACAGCGGAAATTAAAGGGACAGTCTACACCAGAATTTTTATTGTTTTAAAAGATAGATAATCCCTTTATTACCCATTCCCCAGTTTTGCATAACCAACACAGTTTAATTAATATACGTTTAACCTCTGTGATTATCTTGTATCTAAGCCTCTGCAAACTGCCCCTTTATTTCAGTTCTTTTGACAGACTTGCAGTTTAGCCAATCAGTGCCTGCTCCCAGATAATGTCACGTGCATGTGCACAGTGTTATCTATATGAAACACATGAACTAACACCCTCTAGTGGTGAAAGACTGTTAAAATGCATTCTGAAAAGAGGTGGCCTTCAAGGTCTAAGAAATTAGCATATGAACCTCCTAGGTTAAGCTTTCAACTAAGAATACCAAGAGAACAAAGCAAAATTGGTGATAAAAGTAAAAAAAAGTGTTTAAAATTACATGCCCTATCTGAATCATGAAAGTTTATTTTGGACTAGACTGTCCCTTTAATGGTCTTGAAATTGCCAAAAAAACAATGGCAAAGCCATGCATTCCTACTGTTTCTGAACAAAGAGAATCCCAAAAAAAACTTTCACAACCATTTTTCTTATGACAGCTGTAGTTGCTTGAAAATAATTTTAGTGAGAAATCCATTTTGCTAAAAATGTTAAAAAAAAAATAATATGATTGTGTCTGGCAGACAAATAGTGGCATACCCATCTAGATTGTAAGTTCCCACGGGAACAGGGCCCTCAATTGCCCCTGTAGTTGTCTGTAAAATTTTGTCTTATCGTATTGTTTCTCCACTGTACTGTTATCCTTGTACCCATGGGCAGCGCTGCGGAATCTATCGGCGCTTTATAAATAAAGAATAATAATAATAATAATAATCTTATATACCATATAGATCAATACCTTAGGTTGTTTAATTAAAAACTTTATGTAGCTTTCATTGGTAAATAAAAAAACAGAGGTTTTTTTTTTTTTTTTAAACTGAGAAATAGCAAAAATCCTAAAAATTATCCAGTACTTTGGGAATTTTTCTCTGCAATTCCCGGTAGCGAAGAGGTTAAAATTAGTTTGGGCTAAATCCTTCTTGCATTTAACTGGAATATTATTGGTCTATTGTTGCTCTGTTTTTTATATGAATAAGATTCATGTAACATAAACTTCAATTTACCTAATTTTTAATAATAATAAAGTAAATAGTACGGCTAATTCATTTTTCTATAGTATCAAATATCTTTCAGATTGATGTAGTTTTAAATAGATTGTTATATCAGATGATTTTTTGTATACTATTTGTTGTCAGATATTTTGCTTTTGAAGTTCACCATTGTGGTTATAGCCAAAAAAATCACTCAAAAACTAGTGTAGCATTTCATATTGATTTCACAGGGAAAACTGTTTTTTCAAGGTTGCATTTGTAAAGTACTGCTCTATAAAGCTCAGGTATAGGACAATATATTTTATGCTATTTGATTCATTGTCAATGTGACCTTGTTCAAATACCTAATCTAAAATGTATTCCAAACATTACATGACTGACTGCTCCCCAGTTCAGATTAAAATCAAGCCAGACTGCTTTCTGTGTCTTGTAAAATATGCTACTACTATCTTAGCTGTTCCTCTAGATGGCAGTATAGATGTTTAATATATGAAATGCTGTCAACAACAAAAAAGAAAAAGTTAAATATTTTATTGAATTATTATAATCTCTCTATCTCTCTCTCTCTCTCTCTCTCTCTCTCTCTCACTCTCTCTCTCTCTCTCTCTCTCTCTATCTCTCTCTCTCTCTCTCTCTCTATATATATATATATATATATATATATATATATATATTAATTAGTTTGTTTTTATTTTAGGTTTAATTTTGCAAATTTGCATCTATATTCTTGAGCTATGCCAAGGACAAAATATATCAAAGTATAATTCTTGAGGAATGAATTAGATACAGATGTTGCAAAGGTTATGGCACCTGTGTGTTAACATACGTAACAAGTGTTGCTTTCATTCATAATCTACTATTGTATAGCTAATGCAATAATCTTATATGAATTTTAAGGTTTATTTAAAACCTAACTTCAGACTAGATTATGTATAAAGAAATAACTTAACAAAATGTGAGCCCTAGAAAATCTAATTCACATAAATCTGCATATAAACTATTATTTAACTTTTACAATAATGTGAATGTAAAAAAAATATCAGTGCTTCATCTGTTTAATAGTGAATAGATTTTTGCCTTATTACAGCCTTGTTCCTAATATAGCTATGGTTTAACAAGGAAGGTTTGTATCTAAAAGTGGTGTAAAGAAGAAAATGTGTATGCAGAACAATACCTATAGAATGTAAAGCAGTTCTGTACAATAAGCTACAGCTTTATTCAGACTAGAAACACACAAAAGCAGAAAATCACAAGGTTCTGATTAAAAAAACAACAACATTTCATAAACTGATTTTTTTATTTTAGTTAACCTGCATGGACAAATATAGGGCTAGATTACAAGTGGATCGCTAATTTATTAATTAACTTATTACAACTGACAGGTTATTGCTACCGTAAGCTTGCGGTAGCAATTAGCGCTTATAAAATTAACCAGAGATCAACTCTTGAGTTCATTTTATAAATGTGCCCCAAATGCCCCCAAAATACAATGTAGTATATTTTATTAAAAAAATCTAAATTGTAGCATTTTTAAAAAAACTAAAATAACTGCACTAGGCAGTATTTTAGGGGAAAAGTTTGCAGGAGTGGGGTGTTAGAAAAAACCCAGCACTGAAAAGTGCCTTTACATTGTGGTCTATGGGAACTGTCTGTTCCCAGTAAATATATATGTATATGCTTATATACATATATATTTATGTGTTAATATGTGTGTATATATATATATATATATATATATATATATATACATGTATTTAATATTGCTGCCATTGCTGCGCTACTTACCCCCTTTCGCTACGCTTAGGTTCTGTGACGGCAACAGCCATTGGAGTCTATGGAAGCGCACTTTAGTGCAATATGAATGTGAGGTCTTGTTTGCATTGCACCTAATTCGTAATAGCAGCGCAAATTTGCCTGCGCTAGTATTACAAAGTGGAGTGCAAATATCACTTTAGCAAAAGCAATATTTTGCACTCCACTTATATTCTGGCCCTTATTGAGATGTACCACCTTTCTAACAAAGGTAGTTTTGCAAGACAAACATAATTTTATAAGAAAGTCAACTGTGTTCACTGATTGAGACCATTCTAAGTAGGCATTAGTTTTACCCAAAAAACACCCAAGAGACAAAAATAGATAGAAACATAGATATTGGAGTTCACTGTTCATCTTCTCATCCATCCTGACAAATTTAACTTAGTAAACGCATCTATGCCCTCTCTCCATGATAGCATGAACTGTGCAATGTCTCAAAGGTTTTACAAGCAGTGGTAAGAATTCCCACAAAGATATCACAGAGATTATTGTGTGAGGTTTACAGTACAGACTTGCTGCATTCCTTTCAATGTATTTTATGCATTCATTCACTGACTTTGTTTCATAATACTACATATTCCTTAACCTGTCAATATAAGAGCCTTTGCAAATCATCAGATAAATATTAGCCTTGGTAATTTTAGAAAAATGATGCAAGGAGTCTCCATATAGTAAAAATTCCCATGGACTTTATTTAAAAAATAGGTTAAAAAACCGTAACACCAGCACAGCAAACAAGAGACAGCTGGTCCTACTAGTTTTGGCTAGGTGCCGTAATCTAAGACCTGCTGTTTACTACAACATAGGGCGTTTAAAAGTATTACTCTACACAGTCATTGGCTACTGAGGAGCTCAAAATTACTCCCACTTAACCCTTAATTCAGCATAGATTCTATGCGGGGAGAGCGTAGGAGGAAACAACATGAATAACATTTTAAAGGCGAAAAATGAATACATATTTACAGAATATACACAATACACACAATAATGTGTCATAAATAATCAGAGATTATCAGAGAAATCTTACTCTGGGAAATATTCTTTCCCCAAGTCAACTACCACAGAAACAGAAACCAACTACTTGGCTCTCTGTTAATGATACCTATAAATGTGGAGTTTCAAGATGTAAGGCCTGTGACTTCATAACGGAAGGCAAAGCCTTTTATTCATGTGTCACTAACCAGACTTATTAGACTAAGGGTTGCATCATCAAATGTTCTACTAACTATGTAATTTATCTAATTGAATGCATTGATCATCATCTACAGCATATTGGTATGATATGACATCTAGAGATGTGCGTACATGAGTATGTGAACACTTAGGTTATATCAGAAATAAGATAACTTGTTCAGAACTATCTAGGCATTTTATTGAAGTCCATAGTGGAGATGTCAGATCTTTCAAATGGCGGGCGGTTGAGGCCATTAGGAGACCCCCTTGGAGAGGGGATAAAGGTGCTATTTTAGCACGCCAAGAGGCCTTCTGGATATTTAAACTTCGTACCCAGACTCCTAATGGCTTCAACTCAGAGTTTGATTTGATTAACCACTGGTGTTGAATATAACATCTCACTCCAGTATTGTTCATTTCACTTCTCTATATTTATCCACCATGTGTATGATGGGGCATTCACAGACAAGTATATTATTTGTCCATTCCTACTACCAATTAAGCATATTAGGTGATGTGCATCTCTGTAATGAGAAGGGGTGTGGTCTAATGACATCAACACCCTATATCAGGTGTGCATAATTATTAGGCAACTTCCTTTCCTTTGTCAAAATGGGTCAAAAGAAGGACTTGACAGGCTCAGAAAAGTCAAAAATAGTGAGATATCTTGCAGAGGGATGCAGCACTCTTAAAATTGCAAAGCTTCTGAAGAGTGATCATCGAACAATCAAGCGTTTCATTCAAAATAGTCAACAGGGTCGCAAGAAGCGTGTGGAAAAACCAAGGCGCAAAATAACTGCCCATGAACTGAGAAAAGTCAAGCGTGCAGCTGCCAAGATGCCACTTGCCACCAGTTTGGCCATATTTCAGAGCTGCAACATCACTGGAGTGCCCAAAAGCACAAGGTGTGCAATACTCAGAGACATGGCCAAGGTAAGAAAGGCTGAAAGACCACCACCACTGAACAAGACACACAAGCTGAAACGTCAAGACTGGGCCAAGAAATATCTCAAGACTGATTTTTCTAAGGTTTTATGGACTGATGAAATGAGAGTGAGTCTTGATGGGCCAGATGGATGGGCCCGTGGCTGGATTGGTAAAGGGCAGAGAGCTCCAGTCCGACTCAGACGCCAGCAAGGTGGAGGTGGAGTACTGGTTTGGGCTGGTATCATCAAAGATGAGCTTGTGGGGCCTTTTCGGGTTGAGGATGGAGTCAAGCTCAACTCCCAGTCCTACTGCCAGTTTCTGGAAGACACCTTCTTCAAGCAGTGTTACAGGAAGAAGTCTGCATCCTTCAAGAAAAACATGATTTTCATGCAGGACAATGCTCCATCACACGCGTCCAAGTACTCCACAGCGTGGCTGGCAAGAAAGGGTATAAAAGAAGAAAATCTAATGACATGGCCTCCTTGTTCACCTGATCTGAACCCCATTGAGAACCTGTGGTCCATCAAATGTGAGATTTACAAGGAGGGAAAACAGTACACCTCTCTGAACAGTGTCTGGGGGGCTGTGGTTGCTGCTGCACGCAATGTTGATGGTGAACAGATCAAAACACTGACAGAATCCATGGATGGCAGGCTTTTGAGTGTCCTTGCAAAGAAAGGTGGCTATATTGGTCACTGATTTGTTTTTGTTTTGTTTTTGAATGTCAGAAATGTATATTTGTGAATGTTGAGATGTTATATTGGTTTCACTGGTAAAAATAAATAATTGAAATGGGTATATATTTGTTTTTTTGTTAAGTTGCCTAATAATTATGCACAGTAATAGTCACCTGCACACACAGATATCCCCCTAAAATAGCTGTAACTAAAAACAAACTAAAAACTACTTCCAAAACTATTCAGCTTTGATATTAATGAGTTTTTTGGGTTCATTGAGAACATGGTTGTGGTTCAATAATACAATTAATCCTCAAAAATACAACTTGCCTAATAATTCTGCACTCCCTGTATATATATATATATATATATATATATATATATATATAAATATTTTACTTTTCCTATATATACATATTTACTTTATAGTCAATTATAATGTATTGAATTTATGAAATTCTGTTTATGGATTTATGGTAAATACTAAATGAGCACAGTGATCTTCAGATTTTATGCAATTTTATGAGCAATATTCTTTTTGAATATGTTGTATTTTCTTATATTTGTGACTAATTCTTGCACTATTCTTTGTATAATGATATGTGTTCACATTAATAACATCTTATGTGTTTAGGCAGTCTTTAAGGCAATCTGTTTTTTTCCTTATGCTTAATTATCTCTGATTATTTATGACACATTATTGTGTGTATTGTGTATATTCTGTAAATATGTATTCATTTTTCGCCTTTAAAATGTTATTCATGTTGTTTCCTCCTCTGCTCTCCCTGCATAGAATCTATGCTGAATTAAGGGTTAAGTGGGAGTAATTTTGAGTTCCTCAGTAGCCAATGACTGTGTAGAGTAATACTTTTAAACGCCCTATGGTGTAGTAAACAGCAGGTCTTAGATTACGGCACCTAGCCGAAACTAGTAGGACCAGCTGTCTCTTGTTTGCTGAGCTGGTGTTACGGGTTTTTTTTTTTTTTTTTTTTTTTTTTCAAAGAGCTTTATTGAGACTAGGTCAAACATACAAATTCTGTAATCAAAAACATTCCATAACAAATATAAAAATTTACATAGCGATCATATGTGTGTTTAGCTCTTTTTCTTTTTCTTTTTCAGTTTTCCAAAGAGTTCTTGCATATTAGATATGTGTTCTATTCCTTGTAGTTGGAGTATCATAACTACATCTAAAGTAACTTCAGTCCAAATGAGGCATGCTTAAGAAGATTCTCTAAGAGTAAGAAGAAAGAATAAATAGAGAGAAAAGAGAAAGAAGAAGAGAGAGAAGAATAAGAGGAAAAAAAAAAAAAGGGGGGGGAAAGGGGAATGAAAGGGGAACGGTGGGGAGAAGGAATCCTAGATGGTACCATTCCAGACTACCAGGATAATCTCATGGGTATCAAGTTTGTCTATTTTAAGATAATGGTATCTTTCTAGTGTGATGAGTTCCAATACTTGTCTCCTACACTCCTCAACAGATGGAACCCTCTGCGTCTTCCACCTCTTGGGGATGAGTTTTTTTGCTCCTGTGATCATTATCAACAGGAGTGCAAACTTTGCTGGTTCGGCAATTTTGGGTAGCGAGCAAAACAAGATGTTTTCTAGTGTGTTCGGTATATGTGTGTTCAGTAGTTGTGACATAATGAGAAAAACATTTTCCCAGAAAGTTTGCAATCTGGGGCAGGACCACCAAACGTGTGTCAGTGTGCCCTCCTCTCCACAGCCTCTCCAGCAGGTGCTACTCAGGGATGGGAACAATTTGTGGAGTCTAGATGGGGTAAGGTACCATCGACTCAGTAACTTTATATGAAATTCTTGAACAGTGGAAGACACTGATGAGCGTTTTGTTAGCTCAAAAACCCTAGCCCATGAGTCAGGATCAATGTCCTGGGATAATTATTTATGCCAATCCATCGTGTAAGAGGGCAGAGTAGTCTGGTCTGTAGTGGAGGTTATTTTATATACTAGTGATATGAGATGTCTCGGTGTATTCGAGAGAATGCAAAGTTTTTCAAATGGAGTCATTTCTCGGCCTAGTTCGTTCCGGGATTTGTAGTGAGATATGAAGTGAAGTAACTGATGGAAATTTAACCATGAAGAGTAAATCTCTCCATGTACCTCAGCTACTTGGGCATGGGTTTTAATCTTGTTTTGTTCCATAAGGAATTGCATGGATCCTGTTTTAATGCTGTACGGTGGTTTACAACGAAAGCCTATGCCATGGAACGGGAGCTCCACGTTTTCTATGATCGGTGTGAGGGGAGAGTTTCTGGATGAGATATGGGTACTTGTGGCTAGTGTTTTATCCCATTCAGTGAGAATTTCCTTCGTTATGGTGTATTTGTTTACCAGCTTTGGTCTATGTAAAGGGGTGGTCCATGCTAGTGTGCCCATGTTATTTATTGAGAATATTTGTCTGTCTAGTTGTAGCCAAGCTTTATCTACTCTATTGTGGGACCACTCGATTATTCGTTGTAGTAGTATTGCTTTCCTATACGCTTCTAGATTTGGTAGGCCCAATCCTCCTCTATCTCTTGGTATGTACATGGTCTTTTTTGGAACCCTGGGTCTAATGTTTGCCCATATGTACTGTTCTATTATAGCTTGTAAGTCCTTCATATAACCTCCTTGTAGAGGGATTGGGAGGGCCTGAAGAACATATAGGATCCTAGGGAGGATATTCATTTTGAATACGCCTATCCTCCCCAGCCATGACAGGGGTTTGTTGTCCAACTAGATAGGTCCCTGACAATGTTGCTTTTTAAGGGGATGTAATTATATCTAAAAAGGTCTTGTACACAGGGGGTTAGGAATATCCCTAAATATTTAAGTTTATGGTGTGCTATCTGTACATGATATTTCTCCTTCAGATTGTGTATATGTTGGGCCTGTGTGTTGATGTTCATTAATTCAGACTTATTTAAGTTTAGGAGGATATTAGAGACTGCCCCATACGAATCTAGTTCTTTCAATAGCTCGGGAATTGAGGATTCGGCTTCGGTTAATGTAAAAAGAACATCGTCTGCATATAGTGATTGTGTATGTTCCTTATCTCCTACCACAATGCCTTTAATTTTATCATTTAATCGAATCTTATGTGCTAACACCTCAATAGATATGGCGAACAGTAATGGTGGGAGTGGGCATCCCTGCCTCGTCCCGTTACTAATGCTGAATGAATTGGAGAGCGTCCCATTAACCCGGACCCTCGCATTTGGGGTAGAATAAAGCGCCATTGTCATGTTGAGAAAAGCCTTTGGAATTCCCATCTCTCTCATCGCTCTTTGCAGAAAAGGCCACCCCACTCTATCAAAGGCCTTCTCTGCGTCTGTCGAGAATAAGACCATAGGGATCCCTGCTACTTTTGCGTGATTTATTAACTGAATGACTTTAGTTATATTGTCCCTCGCCTCTCTCCCCGGGACAAACCCCACCTGGTCGTTTGCTATTAAGTTGGGTAATATTCTGTTCAACCTATTCGCTAGAATCTTTGCCAATATTTTTATATCTTTATTGATCAGAGAGATAGGTCTAAAGTTTCCTGGGCATGTTGCTGGCCGTCCTGGCTTGGTAAGAACCGTTATGTGTGCTTCTAAGAGATCCCTAGCTAATCTTGGTTCTTCTCTAAGTTTATTAAATAATTGTAACATATGAGGGGCTAAGACTTCCCCGCATTTTTTGTAATATGTTGGTGTAAAACCATAAGGGCCGGGGCTTTTCCCTGACGGCGTGTCTTTAATGGCTTGTTGCAGTTCCTCTATGGTTATATTAGCTGATAATGAGTTTACTGTGTCTGAGGCTATTTTAGGGAGCTCTAAGTCTTTAAAGAATTGGTTTAAGCTTTCTTCAAGTAATGCATCTTCCTGTGTACTGTTGTCTTTTAAGTTGTATAATTTACTATAATAGTTCCTGAAGGTATGTGCAATTGAAGAGCTATCTTTTACCGTTTTACCATCAGGTGTCTCTAGGGTGGGAACATAGGTATTTAATTATTTCCTCCTCAAGGTTCTGGCTAAGATCTTACCTGGTTTGTTTCCCCCCTCAAAATAATACTGTTTAAGAAATATTGCTGTCCTTTGATGGATTTCAGTCAAGTGTTGCTTCAATGCTACCCTAGTGTCAGAGAGTTCTGTTAGGATTTTATTGTTGGCAGGGTTTTGTTTGTGAGCTGACTCTAATGAGCTGACTTTTTGTAAGAGTTCAGTGTGTTTTTCTCGTGCTAGTCTGTTCAGTTTGGATTTGTGTTTTATTATTATCCCTCTGAGTACAGTTTTATGAGCTTCCCACTCTACTTGTTGGGAGGAAGTAGTGTGTGTATTCAAGGCAAAATATTCAACAGTATGTTTTTGAATTGTTTCTAACAGTTTTGAGTCATTTAGGAGGGAGTCATCCAATCTCCAGAATTTGTGGGAGGTCGGAACATCAGGCTAGAGCACCCTGCAGGTGACTGGGGCGTGGTCGGACCATGTTATAGGTCCTATGTCGCAATCATTTGTGATAGATAATCCTTGTGTGTCTGTATAAATATGATCAATTCTGGTGTAACTATTATGAGGGTTGGAATAAAATGTATAATCTCGTTCTAGGGGATGCAAAGTCCTCCAAATATCGTGAAGTGTGAGGCTGTGGAAGATATTTTTGATAGCTCTTAGTTTCTTATGAGGAATACTCGATGACCCCCTGGAGGAGTCCAGATGGGGTTCCAGAGAGACATTAAAATCCCCCGCCAAGAATACTACTCCCTTGGCATGGTCTAGATATAAGTTAGTGATTTTTTTTTTAAAAACCGGTGTGAGTCTGACTCGGGGCGTATATATTAATTAAGGTAATATGATGGCCATATAGTAGCCCAGAAAGCAGAAGATATCTGCCTTCAGGGTCCTTTTCCGTGTGGAGTATATTCACCGGTAGGGATCTGTGGAACAGTATGCCAACTCCGGCTTTTTTGTTAGAACCAGAGGCGAAATAGGCTGTGGGGTATTGTGCATTATGCCATTTAGGTTCTTTTCCCCTCTGGAAATGTGTTTCTTGAAACATTAAGATGTGACTATTAAGTTTATTTAGTTCTCTGAACGCTATAGAGTGTTTACCAGGGTTATTTAAGCCTTTAGCGTTAATTGTAGTGATTTGTAGCATGTGATCCTGAAATTTACTAATTTTGGGTTGCATCTTGGTATGTGGAAGGAGAGGAAGGAGGGATCAAGAAGAGAGAGAGAGGGGAAAAAAAAAAAAAAGGAAAGAATGGATATTCAAGTAGATAGAGGTCAAGGGGAAAGGATATTGGAAAAAAGTGAGATGAAGAATAGCCCAAGAGTGGATTAAATTACAATTGTACAATGGTATAGTAATATCTAGATATCACTATCCAAGTAATATAGACGTAAGTTAACAGAAAATGTAACAAATGTAGCAAATAATACTAATGCAACAGATAGGGGTAGTAGACCCTTGTACGGCAAATAATAAACAATAATATAACTAATAATACAAATCCAGCTTTGAATGAGGAGTGATGGGAAGGAGGGAGGGAAGGTGGGGGGTTAGGATGGGAGGGGGAGGGGCAGTGGGGAAGAGGGGAGGGGACATTCATCAGTGAGGTAAAATATACTGAGTGTACAATCATTTAGGTACCTTTTTATAAAACATTATCGTGAGCATTATCTATCTAAATAACTCTCTAAAAAAAGAAACAATATATGAACAACCTAACATTCAGGTCAATTAAAATGCCATCAACCTATCGTCTTGTATAAACATTTCTCTATTATATCGCTATGATTATGAGAAGATGTGGGCCCTTTAAAGACAAACAAAACCAATCTAAACTACAAATCTTTTAACGGATAGTCTCATAGTGTCCTTTTACATAGTCCTTCATATAATTGCCCAAACAAAACACTTGTTTACTCATCTGAGTCGTGATCATCCGTGGTCTCGACAGGTCTGCTTGTCTCCCCCCTTGGTGGGGGCTGTACAGCTTTTTCTGATCTGTTCGGTAGAGCCAATTCCTTGTAGAAAAGTTGAGGATCGGTGCCTGGCCTGTAGATGACTGTCTTATTGTTATGATTAACAATAATGGATACCGGCAAACCCCATCGGTACTGTACTTTGTTCCTGCGAAGGTGAGAAGTTATGTGAGATAGTTCTCTACGTTTCTGTAGTGTGACTGGAGATAAATCTGTAAAAATCTGTATTTCCTCCCCTACATGCGTAATAGGGTGTTTGGTTCTGGCATTCCTAAGGATCTCCTCCTTGTCCTTGAAACTTAGAAATTTAACTAAGATGTCTCTAGGCTGGGCTTTCAGCGGCGGCTTAGGCTGAAGTGCCCTGTGGGCTCTTTCAATTGGAATCTCATTAGCTGTAGGATTACCCTTTATCACCCTAAAAAGGGCCTGGAGATATCCTTCGCAGGGGCATGTACAGTTTCTGAAATGCCCCTAAATCTAAGATTGTTGCGTCTGCAACGGTTGTCTAGGTCCTCCATTTTATCAGTTAGGTAATAAACTTGTTCAGCTTGACTCTTTAAATCCTCAGTGTTGTGCTTTATATTCTCTGTAATGGAACATTGCTGACCCTCCACTGCTCTTACTCTATGATCCAGGGCACTTAAATCTTTTCTGAGATCCCCAAAAAGATTTCTAATTTCTTGCAAGACTCCCTGGATATCCTATTTTGAGGAAAGGTGTTGTATGTAATTTTTTGTGATGAAAGGAGACTGTGATGTATCGTTATGAGAGGCTTGAGTTGTAGTGACACCCTGTTTGCTGGCCATGCTGTCTTCAGAGTTTTCTATCCTGTTTTCTACTGGCTTTAAATAGTGGCTGAGAGAATTGGAGGAATTAGTTTTCCATAATTTATTCTGCCTTTTACAAGGCATTACATTAAACACTGGTGTTTAGAGGGGCAAGGATTGGTGTTATTTGTAAAGTGTCTTTTAAGGAGAAAACGGCTGTACTGTCCTGCAGCTAATATTTATATTTCTGGATGATGTATTAAAAAGAGGCTTATAGAGGGTCTGTATATGTGCTTTTAGAAAGAGTTTGTCTGCCCCTTGGTTTGTGTGAGGGATCAGATAACCACGTGTGTATTAGAGCTTGCTACTCGGTGTTTCTGCCTTTATGGGGGATATTACATTAATTCATATGCCTCTGTTCCTACCGGATCGCTGAAGTGTTTTATATACCGGTATTAAGGGCTCCTCAGCCAGCTGTGCAGCTTGTTCTGACCGAAAACCCCCTTTTGGGGAGCTGTGTACTCCTACCTATGTCCCTGGGTCACAGCGCAATAAGCGCGCAAGAAGTGTTCCTTCTTTAGGGATTCCCCCGTAATTAGTGCTTACCCGCACTTCAGTAGCAGCCTTGCGGTCAGGATGAGGAGGTCGGCGGGTTAGGAAAGGAACTGACAAGGTCCGTTATGTTTCCAGATGAGGTTTCTCTGTAATGCGCCTCTGTCGGAGGAGATGATTGCACTCCTCTACTGCTGCAAATTACCTCTCCGGTGCCTTTAACTTGTCGAGTCTTATACTCTGGTTGTTAATCGCTGTATCCCCTGTTTTGGGAAAGGGTTATGGGGAATAAACTGGATTTGTGCTGTTTTTGCCTACATGGGTGATTGGAGCCCTCTCAGTGTGCGGCCATTTCCCTGCTTGGCCAGACTCCGCCCCCCGAGTTACGTTTTTTTAACCTATTTTTAAAATAAAGTCCATGGGAATTTTTACTATATAGAGATTCCTTGCATCTTTTTTCTACATTTACTTATGGGCTACAAGGAGCCCGTTTTTGTTTAGGAGCCTCAGAAGCCTCTTCTATGAGTGGAAAGCCGTTTACTTATTTTACCCCTAGGAGAGCTGAAGATTCAGCACTTGTTATTGGAGCTGATTGGTGGAGATTCACACATCTTCTTTCCTAACACGCCCCCCGGATGACGTCAGACGCCTTGCTTCATGAGATACAGGAAACGCTACATACAACAGAGGGAGGCTCGTCTAGTGTTTAAATCCGCACCGGAGCTGTGGTTCACCGGGACGATGGAGCCTCATTACTACAAGCTGTTGTTGCTTTCGCATCTGTTGCAAGCTTAAGTGGGACCAACAGTCCGGTGGGGTGAGTCAGAGGGTTTCATCTGCTTTGCCGGTCTGGTCCGGTTTACACGCTCCTGTTTGTGCTTATTGATGTGTGCTCTCCTGGGGTATTTACACTATTCAGTGTTTATTTGGCTCTCACTCTGCTTGAACTGACCTTCATATTATTAACAGTTACAGTGACATTGCACTACAGTGAAGTTCGCTTTGTTTGTTCCTTGGTAATTTTGTCACCTTGATTGCAATAATTAAAATTCATATTGCAATTTTTTTTTGCTTAGATCAATTTTAAACATACAAATCTTCAACCCATTTAAACAGTGCTGGTGAATCTATTGCATGATGGCCATAGCCGGCACGCATAAGCCTCTGTGGTGCCACACAAGCCTAGGTGCATTTGTGTGTGCCTGTGAATGTACTTGTCTGCAATTGTGTAAGTATGTGCATGTGTATGTATGTGCGTGTGTGTATGTATGTGCATGTGCGTATGTATGTGCGTATGTATGTGAGTGTGCGTATGTATGTGTGTGTGCGTATGTATGTGCGTGTGCGTATGTATGTGCGTGTGCATATGTATGTGCGTATGTATGTGCGTTTGCGTATGTATGTGCGTGTGCGTATGTATGTGTGTGTGCGTATGTATGTGTGTGTGTATGTATGTGTGTGTGTGTATGTATGTGTGTGTATGTATGTGTGTGTATGTATGTGTGTGTGCGTATGTATGTGTGTGTGTGTATGTATGTGTGTGTGTGTATGTATGTATGTGTGTGTGTGTATGTAAGTGTGTGTGTGTATGTATGTGTGTGCCTGTGATTGTATTTGTCTGCAATTGTGTATGTATGTGTGTGTGCGTATGTATGTGTGTGTGTATGTATGTGTGTGTGTGTATGTATGTGTGTGTGTGTGTGTATGTATGTGTGTGTGCGTATGTATGTGTGTGTGTATGTATGTGTGTGTGTGTATGTATGTATGTGTGTGTGTGTATGTAAGTGTGTGTGTGTATGTATATGTGTGCCTGTGACATTTTTTAACCCCTAATCTGTCGACCGCACACCGCCGCAACCTACATTATCCCGATGTACCCCTAATCTGCTGCCCCTAACATCGCCGACACCTACATAATATTTATTAACCCCTAATCTGCCCCCCCCAACGTCGTCGCTACCTACCTACACTTATTAACCCCTAATCTGCCGACCGGACCTCGCCGCAACTATAATAAATGTATTAACCCCTAAACCGCCTCACTCCCGCCTCAAAAACCCTATAATCTCTCCCTAACATCGCCAACACCTAACTTCAAGTATTAACCCCTAATCTGCCGACCGGACCTCACTGCTACTCTAATAAATGTATTAACCCCTAAAGCTAAGTCTTACCCTAACCCTAACACCCCCCCTAAGTTAAATATAATTTAAATCTAACGAAATAAAATAAATCTTATTAAATAAATTAATCCTATTTAAAACTAAATACTTACCTGTAAAATAAACCCTAATATAGCTACAATATAACGAATAATTATATTGTAGCTATTTTAGGATTTATATTTATTTTACAGGCAACTTTGTATTTATTTTAACCAGGTAAAATAGCTATTAAATAGTTTATAATTATTTAATAGCTAGTTAGATAAAATAATTACAAAATTACCTGTAAAATAAATCCTAACCTAAGTTACAATTAAACCTAACACTACACTATCAATAAATTAATTAAATAAACTACCTACAATTATCTACAAATAAATAAACTAAACTAAATTACAAAAAAAACAAAACACTAAATTACAAAAAATAAAAAAAGATTACAAGAATTTTAAACTAATTACACCTACTCTAAGCCCCCTAAAAAAAAAAACAAAGCCCCCCAAAATAAAAAAATGCCCTACCCTATTCTAAAATAAAAAGTAAACAGCTCTTTTGCCTTACCAGCCCTTAAAAGGGCCTTTTGCGGGGCATGCCCCAAAGTAAACAGCTCTTTTGCCTGCAAAAAAAAACATACAATACCCCCCCCAACATTACAACCCACCACCCACATACCCCTAATCTAACCCAAACCCCCCTTAAAAAACCTAACACTAAGTCCCTGAAGATCTCCGGCAAGAAGAGGACATCCGGACCGGTAGACATCTTCATCCAGGCGGCGTCTTCTATCTTCATCCATCCGGCGCGGAGCAGGATCATCTTGAAGCAGCCGAAGCGGATCCATCCTCTTCTTCCGGCGACTCCCGACGAATGAAGGTTCCTTTAAGGGACGTCATCCAAGATGGCGTCCCTCGAATTCTGATTGGCTGATAGGATTCTATCAGCCAATCAGAATTAAGGTAGGAAAAATCTGATTGGCTGATTGAATCAGCCAATCAGATTTAAGTTCAATCCGATTGGCTGATCCAATCAGCCAATCAGATTGAGCTCACATTCTCTTAGCTGTTCCGATCAGCCAATGGAATGCAAGCTCAATCTGATTTTTCCTACCTTAATTCCGATTGGATGATAGAATCCTATCAGCCAATCGGAATTCGAGGGACACCATCTTGGATGACGTCCCTTAAAGGAACCTTCATTCGTCGGGAGTCGCAGGAAAAAGAGGATGGATCCGCGTTGGCTGCTTCAAGATGGTCCCGCTCCGCGCCGGATGGATGAAGATAGAAGACGCCGCCTGGATGAAGATGTCTACAGGTCCGGATGTCCTCTTCTTGCCGGATAGGATGAAGACTTCGGAGCCTCTTCAGGATGGATCGGTGATACCCGGCGTGGTGAAGACAAGGTAGGGAGATCTTCAGGGGCTTAGTGTTAGGTTTTTTAAGTTTACTTTGGGGCATGCCCCGCAAAAGGCCCTTTTAAGGGCTGGTAAGGCAAAAGAGCTGTTTACTTTTTATTTTAGAATAGGGTAGGGCATTTTTTTATTTTGGGGGCTTTGTTGTTTTTTTAGGGGGCTAAGAGTAGTGTAATTAGTTTAAAATTCTTGTAATCTTTTTTTATTTTTTGTAATTAAGTGTTTTTTTTTTAATTTAGTGTTTGTTTTTTTTTGTAATTTAGTTTAGTTTATTTAATTGTAGATAATTGTAGGTAGTTTATTTAATTAATTTATTGATAGTGTAGTGTTAGGTTTAATTGTAACTTAGGTTAGGATTTATTTTACAGGTAATTTTGTAATTATTTTAACTAGGTAGCTACTAAATAGTTATTAAATATTTAATAGCTATTGTACCTGGTTAAAATAAATACAAAGTTTCCTGTAAAATAAATATAAATCCTAAAATAGCAACAATATAATTATTCGTTATAGTGTAGCTATATTAGGGTTTATTTTACAGGTAACTATTTAGTTTTAAATAGGATTAATTTATTTAATAAGATTTATTTTATTTCGTTAGATTTAAATTATATTTAACTTAGGGGGGGTGTTAGGGTTAGGGTAAGACTTAGCTTTAGGGGTTAATACATTTATTAGAGTAGCGGTGAGGTCCGGTCAGCAGATTAGGGGTTAATAAGTGTTGGTAAGGTAGCAGCGACGTTGGGGGGGCAGATTAGGGGTGTATAAATATAATATAGGGGTTGGCGATGTTAGGGGCAGCGGATTAGGGGTACATAGCTATAATTTAGTTTGCGGCGGTGTACGGAGCTGCAGATTAGGGGTTAATAATAATATGCAGGGGTCAGCGATAGTGGGGGTGGCAGATTAGGGGTTAATAAGTGTAAGGTTAGGGGTGTTTAGACTAGGGGTTCATGTTAGGGTGTTAGGTGCAGACTTAGGAAGTGTTTCTCCATAGGAAACAATGGGGCTGCGTTAGGAGATGAACACTGCTTTTTTGCAGGTGTTAGGTTTTTTTTCAAGCTCAAACTGCCCCGTTGTTTCCTATGGGGGAATCGTGCACGAGCACGTTTTTGAAGCTGGCCGCGTCCGTAAGCAATGCTGGTATTGAGAGTTGAAGTGGCAGTAAATATGCCTGTACGCTCCCTTTTTGGAGCCTAACGCAGCCCTTCAGTGAACTCTAAATACCAGCGTTGTTTAAAAGGTGCGGGGGGAAAAAAACATACGTAGCTAACGCACCCCTTTGGCCGCAAAACTCTAAATCTAGCCGAATGTGTTTTATTCTAGCTCTGTGTTGTGTGGCACCCAATAAACAGCGTTGTTTTCTGACTTGGTGTTCTCAATGAGTGGGCAATATATGCATGAAGTTGATGAGAAAATCACTTGTTTTTTCATTCATGCAGTCTCACTATGCGCATACATGACATCCTAGCGCATGCATGTTTAATTCTAAGGGAAGTCTCCAGTGACATCCAAGCAGGGGCGTATTAAGGCATAGGCCAATGAGGCCGGTGCCTAGGGCAGCAGATTTTTAAGGGGCAGCAGAATTTTGAGTCCCTAGGGCCACTCTATTGAACTCAGGGCCGGGTGGCTAAATCAACCAATTACAAATGAGTTAAATGGCTGGCCCGGCTATTGCTATCCTATGGGATTGTATGCGGGTGCACATGACGTGGTGACAGCTCACTTGCGCAGCCTGGCCTGGACTCAGAGGGAATGTGGTATTCTTCCTGGATCCCCCGCATGATTGAGACTGACACAGACTACACAGTGCAGTGTGCACTACAAAGTGACCACTGTGAAACAGCATATGCCTTTCTCCCTTCAATACATCTTAATTAGGCATTAAAATATTTAAACGGATTAGTCACTACATTTACTGTTTGTCTATCTGTCATACATGCAAAGAATAAGTATGTATTGCTAAATCTATACAACTATGTGACTTAAAACACAACTGAAAATATGTTGTTTGCATTTAATACATTCAGAAACAATACAAGTATATACTTTATTATGATTGTATCATGTGATTTATCCCCTAGGATACAATTCCTAAACCTATCATAACTACTGTTGTATTTTTTAAGTACTTTTAAAGGCCAGTTTGTATATTCATTACATATTTATCATAACTGTCGATCACCAAAGAAGATGTTTAAGGTTAAACAACTACCTACTGACAAACTATCATACAGTGAAGGATATTTTTTTTCTGATATAAACACTTTAATCATCTGACTTGCAAATTAATGTCTTAATATAAATATAAATATATATATATATATATATATATATATATATATATATATATATATGTGTGTGTGTGTGTGTGTGTGTGTGACCAGAGTAAATGCAAGCCCTGGTGAACATCTACTTAAAAAGACATTATTTTTTTAATTTTTTACACCCTGCCCCAAAAATATTATGTCTAAAAAAAGGCCTTAAATCTGGGGTGGGGTGGGGGGGGGGGCAGCAGAGTTTTGAGTGCCTAGGGCAGCACAAAACCTAAATACGCCCCTGCATCCAAGTAAACAGTGAATCAGAGCTGTTATTGTTATTCACTGTTTGCTGATGAACAAGGCTGGTATGCACATGCATTCTTTCTCCTCTGGATCTAGGTCTAACATCTATAGCTGGTGGAACCGCTAAACACATCACTGCAGTTGAGAGGAATAGTTTAAGGAGTCAGAATGAGGTAATGCAACAATCAGTAAAATAAATGTTATTTCTAACATATATGAAAGGATTTTTTTTTTATTTAATGCGATTTAGTTTGCAATGTTAATCACTTTTGATTTGTATACTTCCTAGTTTCTCAACCTGTAGTATGTGTACCCCTGTGGGTACTTGGGGCATTGGCAAGGGGTACTCCAGGGATTGGCCCTCATATTTTTTCCTGATGTACTGTAGCTATTGTAAAAATGACATATCAACTACCCTTGAGCACTCCTAACAGGTCAGAGTGTGAGTATTTCCCACCCAACGTTAGACCACTGCTTAATCACTGATTCACCTCAAATTGGTAAAACCTTAGATTCTGCCTTGTTAGTGACATGAGGGCTGTAGTTGAGCTTCAATGATATATACTGAGAAAGTGTATTACTGTGACCAAGTATCACAGAGACAAGGGGCAGATAAATGTGTCACTGTGAAATAGGTAAAGTGCATCATACTGAAGTGTGACACAGTTAAACAAGACAGCTAAACTGTGTATGAAATGGTTAATACAAATACAAAGATGGTACCATACATATTACTTTCCTCATCATGCAGAAAAGTTTATTTTCTCCTTATTTAATGTAAGAAGCACATTAATAGCATATAAATATTAATATCATTGCACTATATATCTGTGTTTTAATATTGTAAAATATTAAATTCCGGAAAACATAAAAGAAATATCTGATTTGTATATATATAATATATATATATATATATATATATATATATATATATATATATATATATATATATACTTCATTAAGATATCTGATACAAGCTTGTGAAATCAAATTATACACGATTTCCATTTTTGCTCATGTAAAATATCAATAATATTTGTGTTACAGTTGGGTTACATAGAAAACAAGTGTATATCTACAGGGGTACTTGCTACAAAAAGGTTGAGAAACACTTATATACTTCACTATAGGTGTGGTTTACCATCACTTTTAAAAGGAAGGTTTGAAATGGGCCTGTAATTCTCAATAAACTTTGGATCCACAGAAGACTTTATTTACAGTAGATATGCTATGGTCAAAGAAGGCTGTAAAAATACAGGCAAAGTCTATTTCAATGATATTTATACCTATAATCTATCATCTATCTATATATAATATATCTATCTATCTATCTATCTATCTATCTATCTATCTATCTATCCATATATCATATATCTATCTATCTACCTATCTATCTATATCATGGTGTCATATTATTATTTATTGTTTCTACTTTTCTGTACATTAACTTTGAAAATTGTGCTAAACTATGATTTATTTTTTTATGGGCATGAGCTCATTTTTATCTATCTCCATTTGGTCATAGTAAGATGCTTTTCAAGGGTATGTCCATGGGCTCCAAAATAATGGAAAGTGAGCTTTAGAAATAAAACATTTTCATCTGTAATAACTATTGAAGTCTGTTTCATTTTGAATAAATGACAGTCTGGCTAAATCAATAATTTCATATTATTCCTAAAATGAACTCCTTGGGTGAGATCTGTATAGTTGTGGACACATCAATAAAGATGAGAACCTATTTATGTCCTAGCATTATCTAACGGTTTGAAAGAGGAGATAGTAGGGGAATTTGCAGTGTATTTTCTCAATTAATTATTATGTTTATTATTATTATTATTATTATCTTTTTTAAAAGGGACTTGAAAGCAAAGAATTTCTTTCATAATTCAGACAGCTCGGACAGTTTTAAACAACTTTCCAATTTACTTCTATCATCAATTTTGCTTAATTCTCTTGGTATCCTTTATTGAAGGAGTAGCTAAGCACTACTGGGAGATAGTTGAACATATCTGTAAACCAATGACAAGAGCCATATATGTGCAGCCACCAATCAGCAGCCATATCCCAGGTCCTGGGCCTACCTCTGTATCCTTATCAACAAAGGACATCAAGTGAACAAATCAAACTAGATAATAGAAGTAAAATGGAAAGTGGTTTAAAATGGTATGTCTGACTTATGAAAGAAAGTGTTTGGCTTTTATGTCCCTTTAAGAATTAAAAATAGTAAATAAATAAATATATATATATATATATATATATATATATATATATATATATATATACACAAAAAAATAAGTGTAAAGTTTTAATTTCTATAAAGTACTTTAGTTGCTAAACAGTAATGGGCACTGACATTTTAAAACTTAAATTTCTCTTATATATTCTCTTCTGCTGAGGACAGTTAGTTATAGATATATAAAGTGTACAAATAATTAAAATAATTGTATTTATTAAGGTTTTTAGTACTTTGCTATATTAATCAACTTCCAAACATTAATGGTTAGCACAATTTAAATGTCCCTAATTGTTATTAACAGAAGAGAGAAGATAAGGGAAACCTATGTTTCAACATGACAGAACCTATTAGTATATATTTAACTTTTTTTTTTTTTTTAACTACACAAAATGAAACATTTTTATATTACAATCTTCCACTACAAAGGCATTTAATTTAAGTGATTTGTGCAACCTGAGGATTCTTATAATTCTTTTATGGTGTAGACTAAAATCTAGAACCTAAGGACCAAAATTGCTTACACAACCCTTGAACATAAGTTCTAATATGAGTGTATTATTTAAAAACATAAAATAAAACAATACTAACCTAAAATGCTTTACCTCCTTACTAATTTTGGAATATCTAAATTAGTTGTTTTGACCAGCAAAAGTAGAATGCCTAATGAAGACAGAGTGAGAGTGAAGTATTGTTTTGGAAATAGATTCAAGCAATTCAGATAGTCTGAGGATATTTTGCAAAGCCTTCTCCATGTAGAAGAGAAGTCAAGAATCCAGCATAGTGTAAAACTGTTTCAGGCTGCCATCAAACTACTTCAGTATGTTTTTGTTCATTTTATTTTTTTGCACGTAATCCATCCTGAAAAACAGAAAACAAGTCTTCTAGATCTCACTTGACTTTTTTCTCAGTACTTTAAGGATTGTGTTTACACTTTAGAAGGAAATATGGGATACAAATAAGGGCTGAATTACAAGGGGATCGCTATAAAATACTCCTGCTCGGGTGTTAACCGTGCTAGAAGTAAGCTTTTTGCCTTCGTCAGGTATTTCTTGTGTTATGAGTTGAAAGTAAACTGTTTTTGCTTGCCCGCTAACCCAATGAATTTATAAGGCTGAACTTAGAATATCACTTGCGCGATAACGTTTTCCCCTCATAGAAATCAAAGGAGCCACAAAATTGGGAAAATACCTAACACTCTACTCGCTCCGATATTCTCAAGTGCGCTTACCTAACATGAAAATATGAATATTTCTCATACAAGAATATAGTCTATTTATTCATATAGATTATCATATATATATTGATCAGTATTGCTTTAGACTTGAGGAAGAGAGGAAAACTCTTGAAAGCTTGTCTTTTAAATATTATGTTAGTCCAATAAAAAAGGTATCACTGCATACTGCAATACTTTGTTTTTTGAGCATATATATATATATATATATATATATATATATATATATATCAATCAAATATGTGGACTCAGTCCAACAGCTGCCAGGGTGCTAGTGAAATCAATAGATGAGTAAAAAACAAACTTAACTTGCAATCTTTGGTCTTTTGAAAAAAGTTTACTGTGAATAGTGATGTTTTGATGTTTCTGGGAAAAAGTATCCCCCAAAATGTCACTGTTCACAGTAAACTGTTTTGAAAAGACCAGAGAGTGCAAGTTTATTTTTATATATTTATATATTTTTATATTTATCATTAGTAAGGGAAATTATATGTGTAGTTAGGCTCCTGACAGGAGTAGGCTTTTTATTTGTGTGTTTTGTTTTGCTGGCTGCTTTGAAGTTGCTGTATTTAAAGAGACAGGGAACCTGTTATGTTAAAAGACTTTTGTTTCTCTGAATAAAACTGTTTGAAAATACAGTTACCACGCTACTGAGACTGTTCTTCCAGTGACCTTAACACAAGGTGGTGGCAGCGGTGGGATTTGTGAATGGTGCCATGTTTTGTGAAGTGGAAACCTTAAAGTAACAGTACCTGCCAAACATGGATTGTAAAAGCTCTGCTACGAGCTTCCACAGTACAGCAAGAAACAAACCGACAGGCTCCAGCCTCTCTAGCAGCTTAGCAGGAGTGTAACAGGCTAATGGCTATGCAAACTGGGGCCTTGAGTGAGGCTAAAAAAGGGACCATGAAATGCTGAAAGAGATTGCAGGACGCATTACTACCCAGGGACTGCCGGCACAAACATGAGCTGTAAGCAGAATACGGACTAGCTGCTGTCTAAAGAAAATGATGCCAGAGGACGATGTAAAGGCCAATCTGTTGGCGTTTGAATGCACAGTCAACCGTGAGACCTGGCCACCTGAGCAAAGTGAAGGAATAATTGCTCCCTTCCTCCTTGGTGAGGCCCAGAAGGCTTATTATGACAGAGAAGAAGAGGCTGCTGCTGATTACACCAAACTAAAGGCTGAAATCCTAGCCTGAATGGGTTTGACAACTACAGTCAAAGTCCAACATTTCTATAATTGGCGTTTCAATGAGGGAAAGGCTCCACAATCACAGATGTTTGATCTGATTAATCTGGCATGAAAGTGGCTCAGAAGTGGCCTTCTCCATGCAGAAGAGAAGACAAGAATCCAGCATAGTGTAAAACTGTTTCAGGCTGCCATCAAACTACTTCAGTATGTTTTTGTTCATTTTATTTTTTTTGCACGTAATCCATCCTGAAAAACAGAAACCAAGTCTTCTAGATCTCACTTTACATTTATCTCAGCACTTTAAGGATTGTGTTTACACTTTAGAAGGAAATATGGGATACAGATAAAGGCTGAATTACAAGGGGATCGCTATAAAATACTCCTGCTCGGGTGTTAACCACGCTAGAAGTAAGCTTTTTACCTGTGTCAGGTTTTTCTTGTGTTATGAGTTGAAAATAAACTGTTTTTGCTTGCCCGCTAACCCAATGAATTTATAAAGCTGAACTTAGAATATCACTTGCGCGATAACGTTTTCCCCTCATAGAAATCAAAGGAGCCAAAAAAGTGGGAAAATACCTAACACTCTACTCGCTCCGATATTCTCAAGTGCGCTTACCTAACATGAAAATATGAAATTTCTCATACAAAAATATAGTCTATTTATTCATATATACAACTACAGTCAAAGCCCAACATTTCTATAATTGGCGTTTCAATGAACGAAAGGCTCCACGATCACAGATGTTTGATCTGATTAATTTGGCACGAAAGTAGCTCAGACCAGAGGAGCAAAGTCCTTCACAGATCATGGAATCCCTAGTAATTGACAGATATCTGCAAGAACTTCCACGTGGCCTCCGTAACTTGGTTGGACATGGAAACCCTACTACATATGATGCTATGGTGGTGCAAGTGGAAAGATACTTATCTGCCAAGGACCTAGAGAAAGCATCTGTTGTGCCATCCAAGGCTGGATCAGACACTTTCAAGACTAAGTCACTTAGTAACATTCAGAGGCCTGGTATCAGAAAGGCAGAGTCTGAAATCAGGTCTGGGGCAGAAACACATCCCTGGAATGCAGAGAGAAACTTTGCATTCATAAAGGAAGAGTGTTTAGGAGTAAATGTGTTTACTTGTTTTGAGTGTGGTGAAAAAAGGGCATATCAGAGCAAGATGCCCAAATATGTCAGAACCAACGCATTGAGGACTAGGAAAAAAAAAAAACTCAGACTTTTGTGGACTGATATGCCTAGCAGGCATGGTTGAAGGTGTACCTACTTTCAAAGTTTCAGTCGGTTTAAATAATAAAGACACTGATGCATTGGTGGACTCTAGCAGTGCTCTGACCTTGGTGTCAGGAGACTTGGTTGAGACTTCTCAACTGAGAAAACGTAAAACAATTGGGGTGTTGTGTATCCATGGGTGCACTGCACAATATCTTACTGCTAAAATAGAGGTTTTTGTTATGGGTAGAGAAGTAACAATCTCAGCAGTGGTTGTGTAATGCTCTTTAATTGCTGACAGACGATGTAATAAGCAAATATGACTTCATAATTTTTAGTCTTGATAAATTGTAATAATGGAAATAGGAAACAGGTATTCCAATAATATATAAATACAGGGAGTGCAGAATTATTAGGCAAGTTGTATTTTTGAGGATTAATTTTATTATTGAACAACAACCGTGTTCTCAATGAACCCAAAAAACTCATTAATATCAAAGCTGAATAGTTTTGGGAGTAGTTTTTAGTTTGTTTTTAGTTATAGCTATTTTAGGGGGATATCTGTGTTTGCAGGTGACTATTACTGTGCATAATTATTAGGCAACTTAACAAAAAACAAATATATACCCATTTCAATTATTTATTTTTACCAGTGAAACCAATATAACATCTCAACATTCACAAATATACATTTCTGACATTCAAAAACAAAACAAAAACAAATCAGTGACCAATATAGCCACCTTTCTTTGCAAGGACACTCAAAAGCCTGCCATCCATGGATTCTGTCAGTGTTTTGATCTGATCATCATCAACATTGCGTGCAGCAGCAACCACAGCCTCCCAGACACTGTTCAGAGAGTTGTACTGTTTTCCCTCCTTGTAAATCTCACATTTGATGATGGACCACAGGTTCTCAATCGGGTTCAGATCAGGTGAACAAGGAGGCCTTGTCATTAGATTTTCTTCTTTTATACCCTTTCTTGCCAGCCACGCTGTGGAGTACTTGGACGCGTGTGATGGAGCATTGTCCTGCATGAAAATCATGTTTTTCTTGAAGGATGCAGACTTCTTCCTGTACCACTGCTTGAAGAAGGTGTCTTCCAGAAACTGGCAGTAGGACTGGGAGTTGAGCTTGACTCCATCCTCAACCCGAAAAGGCCCCACAAGCTCATCTTTGATGATACCAGCCCAAACCAGTACTCCACCTCCACCTTGCTGGCGTCTGAGTCGGACTGGAGCTCTCTGCCCTTTACCAATCCAGCCACGGGCCCATCCATCTGGCCCATCAAGACTCACTCTCATTTCATCAGTCCATAAAACCTTAGAAAAATCAGTCTTGAGATATGTCTTGGCCCAGTCTTGACGTTTCAGCTTCTGTGTCTTGTTCAGTGGTGGTCGTCTTTCAGCCTTTCTTACCTTGGCCATGTCTCTGAGTATTGCACACCTTGTGCTTTTGGGCACTCCAGTGATGTTGCAGCTCTGAAATATGGCCAAACTGGTGGCAAGTGGCATCTTGGCAGCTGCACGCTTGACTTTTCTCAGTTCATGGGCAGTTATTTTGCGCCTTGGTTTTTCCACACGCTTCTTGCGACCCTGTTTACTATTTTGAATGAAACGCTTGATTGTTTGATGATCACGCTTCAGAAGCTTTGCAATTTTAAGAGTGCTGCATCCCTCTGCAAGATATATCACTATTTTTGACTTTTCTGAGCTTGTCAAGTCCTTCTTTTGACCCATTTTGCCAAAGGAAAGGAAGTTGCCTAATAATTATGCACACCTGATATAGGGTGTTGATGTCATTAGACCACACCCCTTCTCATTACAGAGATGCACATCACCTAATATGCTTAATTGGTAGTAGGGTTTCGAGCCTATACAGCTTGGAGTAAGACAACATGCATAAAGAGGATGATGTGGTCAAAATACTCATTTGCCTAATAATTCTGCACTCCCTGTAATCTTTTTATAGATTTAGGATACAACAATATAGAGATACAAAAGGTAATCCTATAAAAATGGCCTAGTATATAAATTAATTAATATTCCCTTTATTTGTATGAACTAAACAGCACCAGTTTTACACATATAATGTTTAGGAGTAGAACCTTATTTAGAAGTAAATAAACAAATTTAACAGGTTACTAAATTGACAGCTAACAGAAGACACCTCAGGTATACAACAGGTTAAACAGTGAAGAAAGAGTTCATTCTGTAAACGCCTTTTAGCCAATTGAATGTTTTTACACCCTTTAAAGAGCCCATTAGTTACATGGGATTTGGAGAGCTAAGAGTACGGCTAATATGCTGAAATGCATAAGCTGATCTACAAACTAAAGGGCATGTCTTTTGTCTTTTTGTACCCTATCTGTTTTATGGAATAAAGCTGAAGATTTATTTAATTGTGGCTCCAGAACTTTTTCTTTTTTGTTGTATGCCGGTTGCTATATCCATTGGTCATAGGAAGAAATTTTCCTGAGTTATGTTCCCTAATTCATTCTCAATTGTCCTCAAAACAGGAAAGACAAAAAGTGATTCAGAAGACAAAAGCCCCCATGAAATGTTTCCCTTCCCCCATCCTGAGTTGTTTGTCACCCATCCAAAAAGAGGTAAAACCAAAAGGGAACGCCTGCATTGCCAGTATAAATTTAAGCTTTATCTGAAGTTTTGTTAAATGAAAGGGTAAAACATTCTAGCTAAGGTGTGGCAACCCAGTGTGCTGAGTCAAAAATATTAGAAGAATATCAGCAACCTGTAATTGATACAGAAAGGGTGACTAGTGAGTAACCCATGTATTTTGGATATTTCTAATGTTAGCTTTGGGCGTGACCAGACAAATGATCCATTATTACAAAATGCAAGGATTAGAGTGATAGAAATAAATGGAGTACTAGTGGAGGGCCAATCAAAAAGTTCATATCCATATTTCATCCTCAAGAATGACCTTCTATACAGAGTAACCTCAGAAGAAGGTCAGGAGGTTGAGCAACTTGTAGTAACGTCACCTTATACTAGGAAGGTACTATCTTTTGCCCATTTGCATCTTTTGGGGGGATACTTGGGGGTGGAAAAAACACAGGAAAGGGTCCTAAGAAGTTTTTTTTGGCCTGGGGTGTATGAGGAAATAAAGTGGTATTGTGCCTCTTGTCCAGAATGTCAGTTGTCATTCCCAAAGCCAAAACTAAGGGCCCCACTTATACCTCTCCCAAATGTTGATGTTCCCTTTGAAAGTATTTTTTTTCTCATATTTCATTTATTTTCTTCCCTTTATGTGTCTCTGTAGTAGTTTTCCTAATTCTTTCAGATGGACTTACATCAATGTTTGTCTTCCTCCCCTCCATCATCTTTTTTTTATTTATTAAATATTAATTATTTTTCATTCTAATAATTTTCCGTGCACAAAGCCATTCCACCTGAATTCTAGTAATTGCCATCCAGCAGATCAGCCATATCCCACCAATATTATAGTAATTGTCAATAACATCAGTCGTGGTTAGCTCACATCCATATTGAGAGCTTTCTAATATAAACTTAATTTATGACTCCAATGTCTGTCCATGAACATAAGTAGTTTTGAATAATTCCTAACTGGGGAAGTAACTTGGAAGTCTTGTGGTCCATATATATATATACACAGTCACACATACATACATAATCAAGGTTTGTACCTTTTTAAAAAAAATCATGTTAGTGGTCCACGAGATTCAAAATTGTGAGTTTAGTGGTCCCTGAGGTCCGAAAGGTTGGTGACCCCTGTTCTAGACTATGCCACTCGATATCCCAAATGCCAACAGTTCAGATAGCACAGCACAAAGAGGATACAGGTGCATGTAGATAAAGGAGACTGTCAGCTCTCCAAAATGATACACACAAAAACAGGTGGTCCAAAGCACCTTAATGTAACAAATTCTTTATTTAGAAAGCATAAAACAGCAAGTTAATGCAACATTTTGGGGACAGGCCCCTTAATCATGCATAAGTTCAAATACACTGATAAGCTGTCTTATAATGGTTTAAGTTTGGCGCCATTCTGTTGATTTCTTGTACTATAGCGCCATCCACTGGATGATTTTCATATTTCTTTATGACTGCTTATTAATAATAAATATGGATATATTATATTTGACCATACTTATTAATACTGCAGATAATATTGCCACATAATAATTTGCAACATCAGAGCAAATTTGAGCAATTTTCAAATATTTCACTATACTTATCTACATATTTCACTATATTATTTTATAACCTGCAGACAATTTTACAACCTAACAACTTATAACTAAAAAGCAAGTTTTGTAATTTTCAAATCCAAATAGGTGAGACAATATATCAAAAACTATACAGAGTGGAATACAAAGCATTAGTACATACGTATATACCTTTCTTCAGCTACTGTAAGATCATAATCTTTGTTTAACCCTTTTGGTATTAATATGTCAAGTCTATTGATCCACCACATCTCTCTTGAGTAATTTTTCTCTATCCATGTCATTCCTAGGGGGCAACACCTGCTCAATTATCTGCCACCTAAGTTGGCTGATTTGATGGCCTTTTTCTAAAAAAGTGGCTAGAGAGGGGTGCCTCACGGTTATTACACCTTATAGTTGAGCGGTGTTGGCTCATTCTGTCCCTGACTTTACGTGTCGACTCCCCTATATAAATAAGGGAGCACGGACACTTGATGAGATAGATTACAAAGGTGGCTTCACAAGTATAGTACCCACTTATCCTAAATCTCTTATCCTCATACGGGTGATGAAAATATTCTCCTTTTATGATGGAGCTACAGCTCATGCAATTAAGGCACAGATAGCTGCCTGTTTTTTTGTTCCCAAAATAGGACTGTCTTACATTTTTACTAGGTCTTATATCAGTCCCAACCAGATGATCACATAAATTCTTGACTCTTCTATGTGCTATCAAGGGCAAAGTCTGCAATACTTAAAAATCCCTATTACAACTGCTGAGTACGTGTCAATGTTTACGGATAATATTGGAAATCTGATTGCTTAGGGGGTTAAATTGAGACACAAAAACCATCCTGTCTTCTCCTTTAGGTTTTTTCCTTGGGATATAGTTTTTAACTATATCTTCCCTGTGTTTGGCTACCAAAGTCTTTAGATACCCTCTATTCACAAATCTTTGGGACATTTATTCTAATCTACGCCTAGATTTAGAGTTCTGCGGCCAAAGGGGTGCGTTAGCTACGTGTGCTTTTTTTCACCTTTTAAATACCGCTGGTATTTAGAGTTCTCTGAAGGGCTGCGTTAGGCTCCAAAAAGGTAGTGTAGAGCATAATTTACCGCCACTTCAACTCTAAATACCAGCGGTGCTTACGGACGCGGCCAGCTTCAAAAACGTGCTCGTGCACGGTTCCCCCATAGGAAACAATGGGGCAGTTTGAGCTGAAAAAAAACCTAACACCTGCAAAAAAGCAGCGTTCAGCTCCTAACGCAGCCCCATTGTTTCCTATGGGGAAACACTTCCTATGTCTGCACCTAACACCCTAACATGTACCCCGAGTCTAAACACCCCTAACCTTACACTTATTAACCCCTAATATGCCGACCCCGCTATCACTGACCCCTGCACATTATTTTTAACCCCTAATCTGCCACTCCGTACACCGCCGCAACCTACGTTATCACTATGTACCCCTAATCTGCTGCCCCTAACACCGCCGACCCCTATATTATATTTATTAACCCCTAATCTGCCATCCCCCAACGTCGCCGCCACCTACCTACAATTATTAACCCCTAATCTGCCGACCGGACCTCACCGCTACTCTAATAAATGTTTTAACCCCTAAAGCTAAGTCTAACCCTAACCCTAACACCCCCCTAAGTTAAATATAATTTTAATCCAACTAAATAAAATAAATCTTATTAAATAAATTATTCCTATTTAAAGCTAAATACTTACCTGTAAAATAAACCCTAATATAGCTACAATATAAATAATAATTATATTGTAGCTATTTTAGGATTAATATTTATTTTACAGGCAACTTTGTATTTATTTTAACCAGGTACAATAGCTATTAAATAGTTAATAACTATTTAATAGTTACCTAATTAAAATAATTACAAAATTACCTGTAAAATAAATCCTAACCTAAGTTACAATTAAACCTAACACTACACTATCAATAAATTAATTAAATAAACTATCTACAATTATATCAACTAAACTAAATTACAAAAACAAACAAACACTAAATTACAAAAAATAAAAAAAAGATTACAAGAATTTTAAACTAATTACACCTACTCTAAGCCCCCTAAAAAAATAACAAAGCCCCCCATAATAAAAAAATGCCCTACCCTATTCTAAAATTAAAATTGTAAAGCTCTTTTACCTCACCAGCCCTTAAAAGGGCCTTTTGCGGGTCATGCCCCAAAGTAAACAGCTAAAAATAGAAATATGTAAGGGGCGACCTTATACTGAAGGCTCGGTCAGATAGAAAAGTGAGGAGGTAAGGGTATGTATGAAACAGATTTAATTGGTACAGGACATATATATAATATAATATTAGACTCCTAAAAACAATTTATAAAAACAATTGGTAATATCAGTATAAACATGGATCCATGATACAAAGTGAGATAATCTAAAAACAATATAAATATATCATAACAGATAAAAATATATAAAAACAATGTGGACCTAAAAACCAACCGCTTAGGGTCTGATTAATAGGTATAGAATGATGATGTATAAAAAACAATGATGTAAAAAACAATGATGTAAAAAAAAAAACAGTGATGTAAAAAAACAATATTATGATAAAATTGAAATGATCAAATAGTGAAAATGTCTAATAGTGATACAAATGTTCCAAATAGTCCATTATTGTGATAACAAAGGTCCAGGTAATAAATAGTTCCAAGTGAAAAAAAAAAAAAGATCCAAGTGAGAAGAAAAATATGTGTAAAAACAATTCTTCAAAAATGATTCTTCAAAAATAATTCCTCAAAAATAGTTCCTCAAAAATCCTTAATAAAACTCAAGCCAACTTAGGTGATACTGTGCAAAAAGGTGATAAAAGAAATATGAAAAAATGTAGAAAAAATATATATGGTATTACATGTGAAAAAATCTTCTGAGTGAAGTTCTGCCGATTATCAATATAAACCGCAAAATAATCCAAAACCTTTGAAGAAAAAATAATACAAACCAGCGTTAGGGGTCCTAACGCTGGTTTTTACCGCCCGCTGGTATTTAGAGTCAGTCATGAAAGGGTCTAACGCTCACTTTCCAGCTGTGACTTTTCCTTACCGCAGATCCCCCTACGCCAAATGCGTATACTATCTTTAAAGGAACCTTCATTCATCGTAAGTCTGTCGGTGAAGAAGGATGGCTCCGCGTCGGCTGCTTGAAGATGGTCCCGCTCCGCGCCGGATGGAAGAAGATAGAAGATGCCGTCTGGATGAAGATGTCTGCCGGTTCGGATGTCCTCTTCTGCCCGGATAGGAGGATGACTTTGGACCCTCTGGAGGAGCTCTTCTTGCCGGATAGGATGAAGACTTCAGACCCTCTTCTGGACGGATCGGTGATACCCGGCATGGTGAAGACAAGGTAGGGAGATCTTCAGGAGCTTAGTGTTAGGTTTATTTAAGGGGGGTTTGGGTTAGATTAGGGGTATGTGGGTGGTGGGTTGTAATGTTGGGGGGGTATTGTATGTTTTTTTTTTTACAGGAAAAAGAGCTGTTTTCTTTGGGGCATGCCCCACAAAAGGCCCTTTTAAGGGCTGGTAAGGTAAAAGAGCTTTACAATTTTTATTTTAGAATAGGGTAGGGCATTTTTTTTTTGGGGGGGGCTTTGTTATTTTGTTAGGGGGCTTAGAGTAGGTGTAATTAGTTTAAAATTCTTGTAATCTTTTTTTTATTTTTTGTAATTTAGTGTTTGTTTGTTTGTTTTTGTAATTCAGTGTTTGTTTTTTTTGTAATTTAGTTTAGTTGATTTAATTGTAGGTAATTGTAGGTAGTTTATTTAATTAATTTATTGATAGTGTAGTGTTAGGTTTAATTGTAACTTAGGTTAGGATTTATTTTACAGGTCATTTTGTACTTATTTTAACTAGGTAAGTATTAAATAGTTATTAACTATTTAATAGCTATTGTACCTGGTTAAAATAAATACTTGTTTTTATATATTTTTATCTGTTATGATATATTTATATTGTTTTTAGATTGTCTCACTTTGTATCATGGATCCATGTTTATACTGATATTACCAATTGTTTTTATAAATTGTTTTTAGGAGTCTAATATTATATTACATATATGTCCTGTACAGATTAAATCTGTTTCATACATACCCTTACCTCCTCACTTTTCTATCTGACCGAGCCTTCAGTATAAGATCGCCCCTTACATATTTCTATTTTTAGCTGTTTACTTTGGGGCATGACCCGCAAAAGGCCCTTTTAAGGGCTGGTAAGGTAAAAGAGCTTTACAATTTTAATTTTAGAATAGGGTAGGGCATTTTTTTATTATGGGGGCTTTGTTATTTTTTTAGGGGGCTTAGAGTAGGTGTAATTAGTTTAAAATTCTTGTAATCTTTTTTTATTTTTTGTAATTTAGTGTTTGTTTGTTTTTGTAATTTAGTTTAGTTGATATAATTGTACATAATTGTAGATAGTTTAATTAATTAATTTATTGATAGTGTAGTGTTAGGTTTAATTGTAACTTAGGTTAGGATTTATTTTACAGGTAATTTTGTAATTATTTTAATTAGGTAACTATTAAATAGTTATTAACTATTTAATAGCTATTGTACCTGGTTAAAATAAATACAAAGTTGCCTGTAAAATAAATATAAATCCTAAAATAGCTACAATATAATTATTATTTATATTGTAGCTATATTAGGGTTTATTTTACAGGTAAGTATTTAGCTTTAAATAGGTTTAATTTATTTAATAAGATTTATTTTATTTTGTTAGATTTAAATTATATTTAAGTTAGGGGGGTGTTAGTGTTAGGGTTAGACTTAGCATTAGGGTTTAATACATTTATTAGAGTAGCGGCGAGGTCCGGTCGGCAGATTAGGGGTTAATACTTGAAGTTAGGTGTCTGCGATGTTAGGGAGGGCAGATTAGGGGTTAATACTATTTATTATAGGGTTTTTGAGGCGGGAGTGAGGCGGATTAGGGGTTAATAACTTTATTATAGTAGCGGTGAGGTCCGGTCGGCAGATTAGGGGTTAATAATTGTAGGTAGGTAGCGGCAACATTGGGGGGGGGGCAGATTAGGGGTTAATAAATATTATGTAGGGGTCGGCGATGTTAGGGGCAGCAGATTAGGGGTACATAGGGATAATGTAGGTGGCGGCGATGTGCGGTCGGCAGATTAGGGGTTAAAAAAATTTAATAGAGTGGTGGCGATGTGGGGGGACCTCGATTAAGGGGTACATAGGTAGTTTATGGGTGTTAGTGTACTTTAGAGCACAGTAGTTAAGAGCTTTATGAACCAGCGTTAGCCCAGAAAGCTCTTAACTCCTGGCTTTTCTCTGCGGCTGGATTCTTGTCGTTAGATTTCTAACGCTCACTTCAGCCAAGACTCTAAATACCGGCGTTAGAAAGATCCCATTGAAAAGATAGTATACGCATTTGGCGTAGGGGGATCTGCGTTATGGAAAAGTCGCAGCTGGAAAGTGAGCGTTAGACCCTTTCATGACTGACTCTAAATACCAGCGGGCGGTAAAAACCAGCGTTAGGACCCCTAACGCTGGTTTGGACGGCTAACGCAGAACTCTAAATCTAGGCACTAGTTTGTACAGTTTCATCTTCACTGACAATTTTTTTTTACACGTAGCAGTTGGCTTTTTGGAAGGGAATTAACAAGATGCCTGAGGTGGAAACCATCATATTGTAAGAGGGTATTTTTATCTGTTTCCTTCACATGTATATCAAAAGTAAGAATGTTACCCTTCTTATATACGCTAGTGTCTAAAAATGTCACAGTTTCTTCACTGTAATCCACAGTGAATTCTAAACCCGCCACAGAGCTAACAAACTCTAATAGGGATCCACTGTTACCCCACCATATACCAAACATGTAATCAATGTAACGCCACCATGTGGCCCCATATCTGACTTAATATGTGCTCTCATAGATTACCTTTTCTTCAAATTTGTTCATGAAGAGGTTGGCATATGATGGGGCGACATTGGATCCCATGGCAGTTCCCCTTGTTTGTATGTACCAGTACGTATCATCATTTCAATGGTTGATGGATAAGTTACTCAGACCTCATGCACAATATGCTGCTGCATATTTGGATGACGTCATAATACACAGTCCAGATTGGGATTCTCATCTACAAAAAGTAGAAGCTAGAATTGTAACCCTTAGAAAGACTGGGTTAACAGCCAATCCATCGATGTGTACTGTTGGCTTGACTGAGGCTACATACTTAGGTTATTTTGTTGGTAGGGGAGTTGTGAAACCCCAAGTAGACAAGATAGGAGAGATACAGTGATGGCCTAGGCCACTCAGGAAAAAACAGATTAGAGCTTTCTTAGGAATTGTCGGTTATTACAGACAAGGTATGACTCACTTTGCAACAAGGGCTGCTCCTATCACTGATCTTACTAAAGCAAAAAACAGTGAGATGGAACAGCAAGTCTGAGGAATCTTTTGCAGATCTTCACTCCGCACTTTATCAACAACCTTTCCTCATGGCTCCAGATTTTAACAAAGAATTATTTTTGCAAACTGATGCCTCTGAGATTGGGTTGGGGGCTGTACTCTCACAATACATAGACAAGCATGAACATCCAGTTCTTTATCTAAGTAGGAAACTTTTACCCTGTGAGCAGCACTATTCTACAATAGAAAAGGAATGTTTAGCAATCAAGTGGGCTACTGAAACTCTTAGGTATTATTTACTGGGCAGGCGCTTTCCCCTGATCATGGACCATGCCCCATTGAGGTGGATGCGCAACTATAGGGACAGTAATTCAAGGATCACAAGGTGGTTCTTGTCTCTCCAGCCTTTCAGTTTTGTGGTGAAACACCAGGCTGGCCTGTTACATGGTAATGCTGACTCGCTATCCAGGGTGCATGTGCTTACAGCTATGGCCACTTCACCCAACATCCAACACCGCTGGGGAGGGGGATATGTGACAGGGAGAGGGAAGGTGTGTATGTTATGAGATAAAAAAATAAGTGCTGCACTAGACTAAACACTCACTGCCTCTCCTAAAATACCCCTTCCACAAGGGTATCAATATAAATACAAAGAAAAAAGAAGGAGGGCGCTATAGCTGAGTGCAAAGGGTTAATTAAAGTGCTGAATAAAAATCATTACTAAGTGTACTGAATAATAAATAATATTACAAGTGGGTAATCAGTGATCAGTAGACGAATAATGTGTAAATAGGGGCAAATACAATATTAAAAAAAAAAAAAAAAAAAAATATAATATATAATATATCAAAATGTCAAAAAATCAGTGTGAATACTCTTATATAAGTGTACATAAATATAAACTTAAACTCAGAATAAGTATACAAAAAACTATTTAATGAACTAAAACACAAGATCAATATTGAATACTGCAATAAGTGTATGCATAGCCCAAAACTTAGTGTCTGTGTAAGTTGTGGGACATAATAAGATCAGAATAATAAAATATATGACTCAAAATGCGGTAAATTCTAAAATAAATAAAATACAATAAAAAATTACCTAAAAAAGTCTGATAAATAGACTAATAAATGGGACGTCTAACAGAAAACCTCCACGGTAATACCACCAAATATAATAATTGGATATATAGTCAGAAGTATAAACTGTAGTGGATAGATTTCGACCTGTGTTGCATGCTGAAAAATAAGTGTCAGAAGACAAATTCTTGAGAGAGTCTATCCTATTAGACAGCGCTCATCCACTGTTCCTCAATCTCACTCTGAGTGTAAAGCGGGGATATGAAAATTCAACAGTCACCCTTTGGCTCTAATCAGCAGATTACTTTAACAGGATTTACCTTCAATATCCACTTTCCGTTAGGGTCGATTTGCAATCCCTGCTGAATCCACAGGTGTTATGGTTGCAAAATAGGTTGTACTCACTATTACCAGAGCAGGTTGTTGAAATTCTCAATGGTAACTGAATTCCTGCACTAAGGGCTAGATTTATCAAAGCTGAGGCGTACAGGGGCATGTATATGCACCCCTGTATGCCTCAGCTCGCCTGTGGTGGGGCGAAATTACCCTCAGATAATCAACATTGCACACGAGCGCAATTTTGTGCTCGCGTGCAATCCCGCCCCCTACCCGCGCATAGCCAATCACGCGCGGGCAGGAGCTGTCAATCTCCTCAGTCGGACTCAACAGCGGATATTGAATTTCACCACCTTAGAGGTGGCGAAGAGGTTAAGGAAGCAGCGGTCTAGTGACCACTGCTTGATAAATTACGGCGAGCAAGTTCTTGTGAGAACTTGCAGCCATAGGGCTTTGGTAAATCGAGCCCTTAGTGTGTTTGCACGCAGGAAGCTGAGCAATCTCCAGGCTCACCATCAGTCCGGTATCAAGTTTGGCCAAACTCTCCACAGAAGGATGTTGTAATTAGTGATGTCGCAAACCTAAAATTTTCGGTTCGCGAACGGCGGACTCAAACTTCCGGTATTGTTCGCAAATGCGCAAACCGCGCGAACTGCCATTGAATTCAATAGGCAGGCGAACTTTAAAACCTACAAGGACTCTTTCTGGCCACAATAGTGATGGAAAAGTTGTTTCAAGGGTACTAACACCTGGACTGTTGCATGCTGGAGGGGGATCCCTGGCAAAACTCCCATGGAAAATTACATAGTTTATGCAGAGTCTGCTTTTAAGCCATAATGGGTCTAAATCAACTAACATTCCCAAAGTGGCTGTCTCAAAACATCCCGGACAGAAGATAGATTGATAGATAGGATAGATAGATATACATAGATTGATAGTTAGATAGAATCGATAGAAGAGAAATAGATAGATTTGTTAGATATATAATTACCCTAATAAATTCTAATAATCAAACATGCGTTCTTGGACTGAACTAGCTTGTGTTAATTAGTACTTTTCTTAGCACTTTAATCCCTGTCCCCCCCCCCTATCGGGGGAGTTCTATATGGCCTGCCAAATTACCCTGAAAAATTATAATAATAAGACATGTGGTCTGCTACCCATTTTAACTAGGTTGTGTTTAAGTACTACCATTCTTAGCACTTTAATCTCTGTAACTCCCCCTATTTGGTGAGGTCTATACGGCCTGGATGATTACCCATACAAAATATAATAATAAGACATCTGCTCTTGGTCTGCGACCCATGGTAACTATGTTGTGTTAATTAGTAATGTCCTTCGCATTTTAATAGCTGTTACTCATACTCACCCTATTGGTGGAGGTCTATATGGCCTGCATGATTACCCTTACAAAATATAACAACCAAACATATGCTCTGGGACCCATGGTAAGTAGGTTGTGTTAAGTAGCACTGTTCTTTGCATTTTCATACCTGTTACAACACCAAATGGTGGCAGGTCTATCTGGCCTTCATGATTAGCTGCACCCAAACCCCCAAAAAAGCCGAGTGGTCTTAGACTAACACTCATGGCTAACTCGGTTGTTTCAATTAGTACTATTCTTAGCACTTTCATCCCTGTTACGGGTGGTCTACATGGCCATCATGATTAGCCGAACAAAATACTACAATCCAACCTTTGCTCAGTCTTCATAGGCCCTTCATTGTTTTGATAGTACAGTTCTTATTATTTTTATAGCTGATACAACACCGAATGGTGGCAGCTCTATATGGCCTGCATGATTAGCCGCACCCAATACAAAAATAAATCCAAGCGGTCTTGGATTACCACCCATGGCTAACTCTGTTGTTTCAAGTAGTACTATTCTTAGCACTTTCATCTCATCATCCCTGTTACTTGCAGGACTCTCGGTGGTGGTGGTCTACATGGCCATCATGATTAGCCTAACCAAATACTACAATCCAACCTTGGCTCAGTCTTCCTAAGGCCCTTCATTGGCTGTATTTTGGTAGTACTGTTCTTATTAGTTTAATAACTGATACGACACCGAATGGTGGCAGCTCTATATGGCCTGCATGAATAGCCGCACCCAAAGCCAAAAAAAAGCCAAGCGGTTTTGAACTAACACCCATGGCTAACACTGTTGTTTCAAGTTCTAATATTTTTACTTCTTTCATCTCATCCCTGTTACTTCCAGGACTCTCGGTGGTGGTGGTCTACATGGCCATCATGATTAGCCTAACCAAATACTAAAATCCAACCTTGGCTCAGTCTTCCTAAGGCCCTTCATTGGCTGTATTTTGCTAGTACTGTTCTTATTAGTTTAATAGCTGATACGACACCGAATGGTGGCAGCTCTATATGCCCTGCATGAATAGCCACACCCAAAGCCAAAAAAAAGCCAAGCGGTTTTGCACTAACACCCATGGCTAACTCTGTTGTTTCAAGTAGTACTATTCTTAGCTCTTTCATCTCATCATCCCTGTTACTTCCAGGACTCTTGGTGGTGGTGGTCTACATGGCCATCATGATTAGCCTAACCAAATACTACAATCCAACCTTGGCTCAGTATTCCTAAGGCCCTTCATTGGCTGTATTTTGGTAGTACTGTTCTTATTAGTTTAATAGCTGATACGACACCGAATGGTGGCAGCTCTATATGGCCTGCATGAATAGCCGCACCCAAAGCCAAAAAAAGCCAAGCGGTTTTGCACTAACACCCATGGCTAACTCTGTTGTTTCAAGTTCTACTATTCTTAGCTCTTTCATCTCATCCCTGTTACTTCCAGGACTCTCGGTGGTGGTGGTCTACATGGCCATCATGATTAGCCTAACCAAATACTACAATCCAACCTTGGCTCAGTCTTCCTAAGGCCCTTCATTGGCTGTATTTTGGTAGTACTGTTCTTATTAGTTTATTAGCTGATACGACACCGAATGGTGGCAGCTCTATATGGCCTGCATGAATAGCCGCACCCAAAGCCAAAAAAAAGCCAAGTGTTTTTGCACAAACACCCATGGCTAACTCTGTTGTTTCAAGTTCTACTATTCTTAGCTCTTTCATCTCATCCCTTTTACTTCCAGGACTCTCGGTGGTGGTGGTCTACATGGCCATCATGATTAGCCTAACCAAATACTACAATCCAACCTTGGCTCAGTCTTCCTAAGGCCCTTCATTGGCTGTATTTTGGTAGTACTGTCATCCTTTTGAATAATAGATTACAGGAAAGGCATTGATTTTAGAATCCCAGAGATCATTAATATTACCCGGGAAATCGAAAAAAACATTCATTAGATACCCGTTACACTTATTTATCCTCAGGCCTTTTTAATACGAGGGTCCCGGAGCCTCAAACGAAACAACAGCATGAAAGAGGAGATATGTCATCCTTTTGAATAAAAGATTACAGTAAAGGCATTGATTTTAGAAACCCACAGATCATTATTTGCAACCGTGAAATAGAAAAAAACATTGATTACACACCCGTTACACTTATTTATCCTCAGGCCTTTTTAATACGAGGGTCCCGGAGCCTCAACCGAAACAACAGCATGAAAGAGGAGATATGTCATCCTTTTAAATAAAAGATTACAGTAAAGGCATTGATTTTAGAAACCCACAGATCATTATTTGCAACCGTGAAATAGAAAAAAACATTGATTACACACCCGTTACACTTATTTATCCTCAGGCCTTTTTAATACGAGGGTCCCGGAGCCTCAACCGAAACAACAGCATGAAAGAGGAGATATGTCATCCTTTTGAATAATAGATTACAGGAAAGGCATTGATTTTAGAAACCCACAGATCATTATTTGCAACCGTGAAATTAGGAAAAAACATTCATTAGACAGCCGTGACACTTATTTATGCTCAGGCCTTTTTAATACGAGGGTCCCGAAGCCTCAACCGAAACAACAGCATAAAAGAGGAGATATGTCATCCTTTTGAATAAAAGATTACAGTAAAGGCATTGATTTTAGAAACCCACAGATCATTATTTGCAACTGTGAAATAGAAAAAAACATTGATTACACACCCGTTACACTTATTTATCCTCAGGCCTTTTTAATACGAGGGTCCCGGAGCCTCAACCGAAACAACAGCATGAAAGAGGAGATATGTCATCCTTTTGAATAAAAGATTACAGTAAAGGCATTGATTTTAGAAACCCACAGATCATTATTTGCAACCGTGAAATAGAAAAAAAACATTGATTACACACCCGTTACACTTATTTATCCTCAGGCCTTTAAAATACGAGGGTCCTGGAGCCTCAACCGAAATAACAGCATGAAAGATGAGATATGTCATCCTTTTGAATAAAAGATTACAGTAAAGGCATTGATTTTAGAAACCCACAGATCATTATTTGCAACCGTGAAATAGAAAAAATCATTGATTACACACCCGTTACACTTATTTATCCTCAGGCCTTTTTAATACGAGGGTCCCGGAGCCTCAAACGAAACAACAGCATGAAAGAGGAGATATGTCATCCTTTTGAATAATAGATTACAGTAAAGGCATTGATTTTAGAAACCCACAGATCATTATTTGCAACCGTGAAATTAGAAAAAAACATTGATTAGACACCCGTGACACTTATTTATGCTCAGGCCTTTTTAATACGAGGGTCCCGGAGCCTCAACCGAAACAACAGCATGAAAGAGGAGATATGTCATCCTTTTGAATAAAAGATTACAGTAAAGGCATTGATTTTAGAAACCCACAGATCATTATTTGCAACCGTGAAATAGAAAAAAAACATTGATTACACACCCGTTACACTTATTTATCCTCAGGCCTTTTTAATACGAGGGTCCCGGAGCCTCAACCGAAACAACAGCATGAAAGAGGAGATATGTCATCCTTTTGAATAATAGATTACAGGAAAGGCATTGATTTTAGAAACTCACAGATCATTTATATGACCCGTGTAATAGAAAAAAAACATTCATTAGACACCTGTTACACTTATTTATCCTCAGGCCTTGTTAATACGAGGGTCCCGGAGCCTCAACCGAAACAACAGCATGAAAGAGGACATATGTCATCCTTTTGAATTATAGATTACAGGAAAGGCATTGATTTTAGAAACACTGAGATAATTACTTGCAACCGGGAAATAAAAAAAAACATTGAACAGACACCCAGTACACTTTATTATCCATAGGCCTTTTCAGCAGAGGCTCCAGGACCCTCAACAAAAACAAGAGAAGGGAGCTGGGCATAGGAGTACAATGGAGTGTGACAATAATAATCTGAAGGTGAAGATTGCGTAGTTGTTGCATTTTAATTTTGTTATCGTGGGAACTTAGTACTTGCAATAACCTTGCTCTGGTGAATCCATATCGCAAATGTGTTATTTAAGGCACTGTTTGTCTATTTTTTTGAATATCAGCATTTGGTAAATGAAGCTCAACTTAAGGCTGGTGAGAACCGACCTTTCTTCTGGCTGTTTGCAAATGTTGTGGCTCTGGACAAACATGTGAATAAGGGGCCATCAGCCATATTCTGCACGCAACCCCTTTAATGATTGACAATAAACATGTGTCACCTGCAAGCAGAGCTTGTTACTTTTGTCTAAATCATCTTCCTAGTATGGACAGGCCACTGTTTCCTAAAGCAAGTACGAGATTGTCTTGAGTATGGTAGGAAACCAAAGTTTATTTAATTCTGTACTATCTATCACCACAAAAAATGAACTTCTTGAAGCAACGAAAATGCCAGCAATTTCATGTGCTTATGGATGACAAGGACATCCTGTCCTGTGGTGCACAGAGATGGAGACGATTTTTACCCTCCCTGTACACTACCCAGATGTCTCAAACATCACCAGAAATACAATACAGCCACTCTTGTGAAGTTCCTGGAGTGTTCCGGTAGCCATCTCTTTGCGCTCCTAAATAATACTTTATCAGTGTTTTTGTATACATCCGACAACAGCTTCGGAGACTGTGGTGACGCACATGTTATTTACTGTTGTTCCAGCTGTGGCAACATCAATTGGCATGAAAAAGTTAAGATTTGTGGGTGGCGGAGCCTATAGCTGTTGCGGTAGGATGTGTGTTTGAGGAGCTCCAGGTCTTACAAATTACTTTGGAGTTAGTTTTCAACCTTAATTTAATTTTCTTTTTGGGATTCATAGTCACACTTTCTGGGGCTATCCAAGAGGAGCCTGGTAAAAGCAGTAGTAGTCACCCCTTATATCAACGGGTACGGAGACCTGTTTTTTGCCTTTCCAATATTGAGCCGGACCCCAAACTAATCCTGAATGAAAAAAAAAAACTTAAAATTTGGACTAGTGACACACATTTTATGCATGCTGTGGCAATTGCAATTTGCAATAAAAATAATCTGCTAACAACAACCACTACCTACGACCACACCTGACTCCTGAAGTCATGCTTCAGTTATTAAGTCAAGTTAAATAAAAAAAATTTTTTATTATGCTCAGCAGAGGCTCCAGGACCCTCGACAAAACCAGCAGCAGGAAAGAGGACATATGGCATCCTTTTGAAAAAATGATTATAGGAAAGGCATTGATTTCAGAAACACAGAGATCATTAGTTGCAACCGGTAAATAGAAAAAATCATTGATTAGACACCCAGTACACTTATTTTTCCTTAGGCCTTTTTAATAAGATTAAGAGGCTCCCGGAGCCTCAACAGAAACAACAGCATCAAAAAGTACATATGACATCCTTGTGAATAATAGATTACAGGAAAGGCATTGATTTTAGAAACCTGTGGATAATTTTTTGCAACCGTAAAATCTAAAAAAACATAGATTAGACACCCAGTAAACTTCTTTATCCTTAGGCCTTTTAAGCAGAGGCTCCAGGACCCTCAACAAAACCAGCAGCAGGAAAGAGGACATATGGCATACTTTTGTAAATTAGATTACAGGAAAGGCATTGATTTTAAAAACACAGAGATCATTTATATGACCCGGGAAATAGAAAAAAAAATGATTGGACACCCAGTACACTTCTTTATCCTTAGTCCTTTTTAATACGAGGGTCCCGGAGCCTCAACAGAAACAACAGCATGAAAGAGGACATATGTCATCCTTTTGAATAATAGATTACAGGAAAGGCATTGATTTTCGAATCCCACAGATCATTTATATGACCCGTGAAATAGAAAAAAACATTGATTAGACACCTAGTACACTTATTTATCCATAGGCCTTTTTAGCAGAGGCTCCAGGAACCTCAACAAAAACAAGAGCAGGGAGGTGGGCATAGGAGTACAATGGAGTGTGACAATAATAATGTGAAGGGGAAGATTGCGGAGTTGTGTCATTTTAATTTTGTTATTGTGGGAAATACTTGCAATGACCTTGCTCTGGTGAATCCATATTGCAAATGTGTTTTTTAAGGCACTGTTTGTCTATTTTTTGAATATCAGCATTTGTTTATTGAAGCTCAACTTAAGGCTGGTGAGAACCAGCCTCTCTTCTGGCTGTTTGCAAATGTTGTTGCTCTGGACAAACATGTGAATAAGGGGCCATCAGCCATATTCTGCACGCAACCCCTTTGATGATTGACGATAAACATGTGTCACCTGCAATCAGAGCCCATTAATTCTGTCTAAATCATCTTCCTGCTATGGACAGGCCACTGTTTCCCACAGCAAGTCCGAAGCTTGAACTACAAGATTGTCTTGAGTATGGTAGGAAACCAAAGTTTATTTAATTCTGTTCTATCACCACAAAAACTGAACTTCTTGAAGCAACGAAAATGCCAGCAATTTCATGTGCTTATGGATGACAAGGACGTCCTGTCCTATGGTGCACAGAGATGGAGAGGATTTTTGCCCTCCCTGTACACTACCCAGATGTCTACAACATCACCAGAAACACAAGACAGACACTCTTGTGAAGTTCCTGGAGTGTTCCGGTAGCCATCTCTTTGCGCCCCGAAAGGAATACTTTATCAGTGTTTTTGTATACATCCAACAATAGCTTCAGAGACTGTGGTGACCCACATGTTAGTTACTGTTGTTCCAGCTGTGGCAATATCAATTGGCATTAAAAAGGTAAGATTTGGGTGGGCGGAGCCTATACCTGTTGCAGTAGGACGTGTGTTTGAGGAGCTCCAGGTCTTACAATTTACTTAGGAGTTATTTTTCAACCTTAATTTAATTTTCTTTTTGGGATTCATAGTCACACTTTCTGGGGCTATCCAAGAGGAGCCTGGTAAAAGCACTAGTAGTCACCCCTTATATCAACGGGTATGGAGACCTGTTTTTTGCGTTTCCAATATTGCGCCGGACCCCAAACTAATCCTGAATGGAAAAAAAAATTAAAATTTGGACTAGTGACGCACATTTTATGCACACTGTGGCAATTGCAATATGCAATAAAAATAATCTGCTAACAACAACCACTACCTACGACCACACCTGACTCCTGAAGTCATGCTTCAGTTATTAAGTCAAGTTAAATTAAATTTTTTTTTTATTATGCTCAGCAGAGGCTCCAGGACCCTCGACAAAACCAGCAGCAGGAAAGAGGACATATGGCATCCTTTTGAAAAAATGATTATAGAAAAGGCATTGATTTCAGAAACACAGAGATCATTAGTTGCAACCGGTAAATAGAAAAAAACATTGATTAGACACCCAGTACACTTATTTTTCATTAGGCCTTTTTAATAAGAGGCTCCCAGAGCCTCAACAGAAACAAGAGCATCAAAAAGTACATATGGCATCCTTGTGAATAATAGATTACTGGAAAGGCATTGATTTTAGAAACCTGTGGATAATTTTTTGCAAACGTGAAATCTAAAAAAACATAGATTATACACCCAGTACACTTCTTTATCCTTCTGCCTTTTTGGAAGAGTCTCCGTAGCCTCAACAGAAACAACAGCATGAAAGAGGACATACGGCATCCTTGTGACTAATAGATTACAGGAAAGGCATTGATTTTAGAAACCCAGAGATAATTTGTTGCAACCGGGAAATCTAAAAAAAATGGATTAGACACCCAGGACACTTATTTATCCTTAGGCCTTAGTAGCAGAGGCTCCAGGACCCTCAACAAAACCAGCAGCAGTAAAGAGGACATATGGCATCCTTTAGAAAAATAGATTTCTGGAAAGGCATTGATTTTAGAAACACAGAGATCATTAGTTGCAACCGTGAAATCTCAAAAAACTTGGATTATACACCAAGTACACTTATTTATCCTTAGGCCTTTTTCGCAGAGGCTCCAGGAACCTCCACAAAACCAGCAGCATGAAAGAGGACATATGGCATCCTTTAGAAATTTAGATTACAGGAAAGGGATTGATTTTAGAAACACAGAGATCATTAGTTGCAACCGTGAAATCTAAAAAAACATAGATTATACACCCAGTACATTTCTTTATCCTTAGGCCTTTTTAGAAGAGTCTCCCGGAGCCTCAACAGAAACAACAGCATGAAAGAGGACATATGGCATGCTTGTGACTAATAGATTACAGGAAAGGCATTGATTTTAGAAACCCAGAGATAATATGTTGCAACTGGGAAATCTAAAAAAAAATGGATTAGACACCCAGGACACTTATTTATCCTTAGGCCTTAGTAGCAGAGGCTCCAGGACCCTCAAAAAAACCAGCAGCATGAAAGAGGACATATGGCATCCTTTAGAAAATTAGATTACAGGAACGGCATTGATTTTAGAAACACAGAGATCATTAGTTGCAACCGTGAAATCGCAAAAAACTTTGATTATACACCAAGTACACTTATTTATCCTTAGGCCTTGTTAGCAGAGGCTCCAGGACCCTCCACAAAACCAGCAGCATGAAAGAGGACATATGGCATCCTTTAGAAAATTAGATTACAGGAAAGGCATTGATTTTAGAAACACAGAGATCATTAGTTGCAACCGTGAAATCTAAAACAATTCTTTATCCTTAGGCCTTTTTATAAGAGTGTTTTGGAGCCTCAACAGAAACAACAGCATGAAAGAGGACATATGGCATCCTTTTGAAAAATAGATTACAGGAAAGGCATTGATTTTAGAAAGACAGAAAAAATTTGTTACAAACGGGAAATCTAAAAAAACATTGAATAGACACCCAGTACACTTCTTTATCCTTCGACCTTTTTAGCAGAGGCTCCAGGACACTCAACAAAACCAGCAGTAGGAAAGAGGACATATGGCATCCTTTGTGAAAAAAAGATTATAGGAAAGGCATTGATTTTAGAAACCCGGGGATAATTTGTTGCAACCTTGAATTTGAATCAAAAAAATTATTGGATGGACACCCAGTACAATTCTTTCTCCCTATGCCTTTTTATAAGAGGGTCCAGGACACTCAAACAAAACACCAGCAGGAAAGGGGACCTATGGCATACTTTTGAACAATAGAGTAAGAGTACAGGAAAGGCATTGATTTTAAAAACCTATAGATAATTTTTTGCAAATGGAAATTTGAATCAAAAAAATGATTCGATGGACACCCAGTACACCTCTTTCTCCTTAGGCCTTTTTATAAGAGGGTCCTGGACCCTCAAAAAAACACCAGCAGGAAAGAGGACATATGGCATACTTTTGAAAATTAGATTACAGGAAAGGCATTGATTTTAGAAACACAGAGATCAGTTATATGACCCGGGAAATAGAAAAAAAACATTGATTGGAAACCCAGTACACTTCTTTATCCTTAGTCCTTTTTATCAGAGTGTCCCGGAGCCTCAACAGAAAGAACAGCATGAAAGAGGACATATGGCATCCTTTTGAAAAATAGATTACAGGAAAGGCATTGATTTTAGAAAGACAGAAAAAATTTGTTACAACCGGGAAATCTAAAAAAACATTGAATAGACACCCATTACACTTCTTTATCCTTAGGCCTTTTTAGCAGAGGCTCCAGGACACTCAAAAAAACCAGCAGTAGGAAAGAGGACATATGGCATCTTTTGTGAAAAAAAGATTATAGGAAAGGCATTCATTTTAGAAACCCGGGGATAATTTGTTGCAACCGTGAATTTTAATTAAAAAAAATGATTGGATGGACACCCAGTACAATTCTTTCTCCTTAGGCCTTTTTATAAGAGGGTCCAGGACCCTCAAACAAAACACCAGCAGGAAAGAGGACATATGGCATAATTTTGAACAATAGAGTACAGGAAAGGCATTGATTTTACAAACCCAGAGATCATTTTGGTCAATTGTTAAATAGAAAAATAAAAATGAGTGGCCAACCAGTACACCTCTTTCTCCTTAGACCTTTTTATAAGAGGGTCCTGGACCCTCAAAAAAAACACCAGCAGGAAAGAGGACGTATGGCATCCTTTTGAACAATAGAGTACAGGTACAGCATTGATTTTACAAACCCAGAGATCATTTTGGTCAATTGTTAAATAGAAAAATAAAAATGAGTGGCCAACCAGTACACCTCTTTCTCCTTAGGCCTTTTTATAAAAGGGTCCTGGACCCTCAAAAAAAACACCAGCAGGAAAGAGGACGTATGGCATCCTTTTGAACAATAGAGTACAGGTACGGCATTGATTTTACAAACCCAGAGATCATTTTGGTCAATTGTTAAATAGAAAAATAAAAATGAGTGGCCAAACAGTACACCTCTGTCTCCTTAGGCCTTTTTATAAGAGGGTCCTGGACACTCAAAAAAAACACCAGCAGGAAAGAGGACGTATGGCATCCTTTTGAACAATAGAGTACAGGTACGGCATTGATTTTACAAAACCAGAGATAATTTTGGTCAAATGTGAAATAGAAAAGAAAAATGAGTGGACACCCAGTACACCTCTTTCACTTTAGGCCTTTTTATAAGAGTGTCCAGGACCCTCAAGCAAAATACCAGCAGGAAAGAGAACATATGGCATACTTTGGAACAATAGAGTACTGGTACGGCATTGATTTGTGAAACCCATAGATAATTGTTTGTAAAAGTGAAATAGCCCCAAAAACCATGCTTGGACTCCCACTCCAGGTCGTTCTCCTTCAGCTTTTTTATAAGAGGGTCCAGCACCCTCAACAGAAACAACTGCAGGAAACACCACCAAATATGCCATCCTTTTGCACAAGCGAGTACAGGTATGGTATCCATTTTAGAAACCCAAAGATAATTGAGAGGAACCAGGAACATTTTTCTAAAAACTGGATGGGGCACCCATTACTACAGGTCGTTCTCCTTCAGCCTTTTTATATCATGGGCCACAACCCGCAACAGGCACGACAGCATGATACACAACATATGCCACCCTTTTGCATAATAGAGTACAGGTATGGCATAGATGGAACACGGAGATAATTTAGAGCAACCAAGAGACGGATAAAGATGCTTGGTCGGTCCTACGCTTTCAAATTTGTGGCATTTTGCGTTCAATTGAATGGTCCACCAGCAGTAGGAAAGAGGACATATGGCATCTTTTGTGAAAAAAAGATTATAGGAAAGGCATTGATTTTAGAAACCCGGGGATAATTTGTTGCAACCGTGAATTTTAATTAAAAAAAAATGATTGGATGGACATCCAGTACAATTCTTTCTCCTTAGGCCTTTTTATAAGAGGGTCCAGGACCCTCAAACAAAACACCAGCAGGAAAGAGTTCATATGGCATAATTTTGAACAATAGAGTACAGGAAAGGCATTGATTTTACAAACCCAGAGATCATTTTGGTCAATTGTTAAATAGAAAAATAAAAATGAGTGGCCAACCAGTACACCTCTTTCTCCTTAGACCTTTTTATAAGAGGGTCCTGGACCCTCAAAAAAAACACCAGCAGGAAAGAGGACGTATGGCATCCTTTTGAACAATAGAGTACAGGTACAGCATTGATTTTACAAACCCAGAGATCATTTTGGTCAATTGTTAAATAGAAAAATAAAAATGAGTGGCCAACCAGTACACCTCTTTCTCCTTAGGCCTTTTTATAAAAGGGTCCTGGACCCTCAAAAAAAACACCAGCAGGAAAGAGGACGTATGGCATCCTTTTGAACAATAGAGTACAGGTACGGCATTGATTTTTTACAAACCCAGAGATCATTTTGGTCAATTGTTAAATAGAAAAATAAAAATGAGTGGCCAAACAGTACACCTCTTTCTCCTTAGGCCTTTTTATAAGAGGGTCCTGGACACTCAAAAAAAACACCAGCAGGAAAGAGGACGTATGGCATCCTTTTGAACAATAGAGTACAGGTACGGCATTGATTTTACAAAACCAGAGATAATTTTGGTCAAATGTGAAATAGAAAAGAAAAATGAGTGGACACCCAGTACACCTCTTTCACTTTAGGCCTTTTTATAAGAGTGTCCAGGACCCTCAAGCAAAATACCAGCAGGAAAGAGAACATATGGCATACTTTGGAACAATAGAGTACTGGTACGGCATTGATTTGTGAAACCCATAGATAATTGTTTGTAAAAGTGAAATAGCCCCAAAAACCATGCTTGGACTCCCACTCCAGGTCGTTCTCCTTCAGCTTTTTTATAAGAGGGTCCAGCACCCTCAACAGAAACAACTGCAGGAAACACCACCACATATGCCATCCTTTTGCACAAGCGAGTACAGGTATGGTATCCATTTTAGAAACCCAAAGATAATTGAGAGGAACCAGGAACATTTTTCTAAAAACTGGATGGGGCACCCATTACTACAGGTCGTTCTCCTTCAGCCTTTTTATATCATGGGCCACAACCTGCAACAGGCACAACAGCATGATACACAACATATGCCACCCTTTTGCATAATAGAGTACAGGTATGGCATAGATGGAACACGGAGATAATTTAGAGCAACCAAGAGACGAATAAAGATGCTTGGTCGGTCCTACGCTTTCAAATTTGTGGCATTTTGCGTTCAATTGAATGGTCCACCAGCAGTAGGAAAGAGGACATATGGCATCTTTTGTGAAAAAAAGATTATAGGAAAGGCATTGATTTTAGAAACCCGGGGATAATTTGTTGCAACCGTGAATTTTAATTAAAAAAAAATGATTGGATGGACATCCAGTACAATTCTTTCTCCTTAGGCCTTTTTATAAGAGGGTCCAGGACCCTCAAACAAAACACCAGCAGGAAAGAGTTCATATGGCATAATTTTGAACAATAGAGTACAGGAAAGGCATTGATTTTACAAACCCAGAGATCATTTTGGTCAATTGTTAAATAGAAAAATAAAAATGAGTGGCCAACCAGTACACCTCTTTCTCCTTAGACCTTTTTATAAGAGGGTCCTGGACCCTCAAAAAAAACACCAGCAGGAAAGAGGACGTATGGCATCCTTTTGAACAATAGAGTACAGGTACAGCATTGATTTTACAAACCCAGAGATCATTTTGGTCAATTGTTAAATAGAAAAATAAAAATGAGTGGCCAACCAGTACACCTCTTTCTCCTTAGGCCTTTTTATAAAAGGGTCCTGGACCCTCAAAAAAAACACCAGCAGGAAAGAGGACGTATGGCATCCTTTTGAACAATAGAGTACAGGTACGGCATTGATTTTTACAAACCCAGAGATCATTTTGGTCAATTGTTAAATAGAAAAATAAAAATGAGTGGCCAAACAGTACACCTCTTTCTCCTTAGGCCTTTTTATAAGAGGGTCCTGGACACTCAAAAAAAACACCAGCAGGAAAGAGGACGTATGGCATCCTTTTGAACAATAGAGTACAGGTACGGCATTGATTTTACAAAACCAGAGATAATTTTGGTCAAATGTGAAATAGAAAAGAAAAATGAGTGGACACCCAGTACACCTCTTTCACTTTAGGCCTTTTTATAAGAGTGTCCAGGACCCTCAAGCAAAATACCAGCAGGAAAGAGAACATATGGCATACTTTGGAACAATAGAGTACTGGTACGGCATTGATTTGTGAAACCCATAGATAATTGTTTGTAAAAGTGAAATAGCCCCAAAAACCATGCTTGGACTCCCACTCCAGGTCGTGCTCCTTCAGCTTTTTTATAAGAGGGTCCAGCACCCTCAACAGAAACAACTGCAGGAAACACCACCACATATGCCATCCTTTTGCACAAGCGAGTACAGGTATGGTATCCATTTTAGAAACCCAAAGATAATTGAGAGGAACCAGGAACATTTTTCTAAAAACTGGATGGGGCACCCATTACTACAGGTCGTTCTCCTTCAGCCTTTTTATATCATGGGCCACAACCTGCAACAGGCACAACAGCATGATACACAACATATGCCACCCTTTTGCATAATAGAGTACAGGTATGGCATAGATGGAACACGGAGATAATTTAGAGCAACCAAGAGACGGATAAAGATGCTTGGTCGGTCCTACGCTTTCAAATTTGTGGCATTTTGCGTTCAATTGAATGGTCCACCAGCAGTAGGAAAGAGGACATATGGCATCTTTTGTGAAAAAAAGATTATAGGAAAGGCATTGATTTTAGAAACCCGGGGATAATTTGTTGCAACCGTGAATTTTAATTAAAAAAAAATGATTGGATGGACATCCAGTACAATTCTTTCTCCTTAGGCCTTTTTATAAGAGGGTCCAGGACCCTCAAACAAAACACCAGCAGGAAAGAGTTCATATGGCATAATTTTGAACAATAGAGTACAGGAAAGGCATTGATTTTACAAACCCAGAGATCATTTTGGTCAATTGTTAAATAGAAAAATAAAAATGAGTGGCCAACCAGTACACCTCTTTCTCCTTAGACCTTTTTATAAGAGGGTCCTGGACCCTCAAAAAAAACACCAGCAGGAAAGAGGACGTATGGCATCCTTTTGAACAATAGAGTACAGGTACAGCATTGATTTTACAAACCCAGAGATCATTTTGGTCAATTGTTAAATAGAAAAATAAAAATGAGTGGCCAACCAGTACACCTCTTTCTCCTTAGGCCTTTTTATAAAAGGGTCCTGGACCCTCAAAAAAAACACCAGCAGGAAAGAGGACGTATGGCATCCTTTTGAACAATAGAGTACAGGTACGGCATTGATTTTACAAACCCAGAGATCATTTTGGTCAATTGTTAAATAGAAAAATAAAAATGAGTGGCCAAACAGTACACCTCTTTCTCCTTAGGCCTTTTTATAAGAGGGTCCTGGACACTCAAAAAAAACACCAGCAGGAAAGAGGACGTATGGCATCCTTTTGAACAATAGAGTACAGGTACGGCATTGATTTTACAAAACCAGAGATAATTTTGGTCAAATGTGAAATAGAAAAGAAAAATGAGTGGACACCCAGTACACCTCTTTCACTTTAGGCCTTTTTATAAGAGTGTCCAGGACCCTCAAGCAAAATACCAGCAGGAAAGAGAACATATGGCATACTTTGGAACAATAGAGTACTGGTACGGCATTGATTTGTGAAACCCATAGATAATTGTTTGTAAAAGTGAAATAGCCCCAAAAACCATGCTTGGACTCCCACTCCAGGTCGTGCTCCTTCAGCTTTTTTATAAGAGGGTCCAGCACCCTCAACAGAAACAACTGCAGGAAACACCACCACATATGCCATCCTTTTGCACAAGCGAGTACAGGTATGGTATCCATTTTAGAAACCCAAAGATAATTGAGAGGAACCAGGAACATTTTTCTAAAAACTGGATGGGGCACCCATTACTACAGGTCGTTCTCCTTCAGCCTTTTTATATCATGGGCCACAACCCGCAACAGGCACAACAGCATGAAACACAACATATGCCACCCTTTTGCATAATAGAGTACAGGTATGGCATAGATGGAACACAGAGATAATTTAGAGCAACCAAGAGACGGATAAAGATGCTTGGTCGGTCCTACGCTTTCAAATTTGTGGCATTTTGCGTTCAATTGAATGGTCCACCAGCAGTAGGAAAGAGGACATATGGCATCTTTTGTGAAAAAAAGATTATAGGAAAGGCATTGATTTTAGAAACCCGGGGATAATTTGTTGCAACCGTGAATTTTAATTAAAAAAAAATGATTGGATGGACACCCAGTACAATTCTTTCTCCTTAGGCCTTTTTATAAGAGGGTCCAGGACCCTCAAACAAAACACCAGCAGGAAAGAGTTCATATGGCATAATTTTGAACAATAGAGTACAGGAAAGGCATTGATTTTACAAACCCAGAGATCATTTTGGTCAATTGTTAAATAGAAAAATAAAAATGAGTGGCCAACCAGTACACCTCTTTCTCCTTAGACCTTTTTATAAGAGGGTCCTGGACCCTCAAAAAAAACACCAGCAGGAAAGAGGACGTATGGCATCCTTTTGAACAATAGAGTACAGGTACAGCATTGATTTTACAAACCCAGAGATCATTTTGGTCAATTGTTAAATAGAAAAATAAAAATGAGTGGCCAACCAGTACACCTCTTTCTCCTTAGGCCTTTTTATAAAAGGGTCCTGGACCCTCAAAAAAAACACCAGCAGGAAAGAAGACGTATGGCATCCTTTTGAACAATAGAGTACAGGTACGGCATTGATTTTACAAACCCAGAGATCATTTTGGTCAATTGTTAAATAGAAAAATAAAAATGAGTGGCCAAACAGTACACCTCTTTCTCCTTAGGCCTTTTTATAAGAGGGTCCTGGACACTCAAAAAAAACACCAGCAGGAAAGAGGACGTATGGCATCCTTTTGAACAATAGAGTACAGGTACGGCATTGATTTTACAAAACCAGAGATAATTTTGGTCAAATGTGAAATAGAAAAGAAAAATGAGTGGACACCCAGTACACCTCTTTCACTTTAGGCCTTTTTATAAGAGTGTCCAGGACCCTCAAGCAAAATACCAGCAGGAAAGAGAACATATGGCATACTTTGGAACAATAGAGTACTGGTACGGCATTGATTTGTGAAACCCATAGATAATTGTTTGTAAAAGTGAAATAGCCCCTAAAAACCATGCTTGGACTCCCACTCCAGGTCGTTCTCCTTCAGCTTTTTTATAAGAGGGTCCAGCACCCTCAACAGAAACAACTGCAGGAAACACCACCACATATGCCATCCTTTTGCACAAGCGAGTACAGGTATGGTATCCATTTTAGAAACCCAAAGATAATTGAGAGGAACCAGGAACATTTTTCTAAAAACTGGATGGGGCACCCATTACTACAGGTCGTTCTCCTTCAGCCTTTTTATATCATGGGCCACAACCCGCAACAGGCACAACAGCATGAAACACAACATATGCCACCCTTTTGCATAATAGAGTACAGGTATGGCATAGATGGAACACGGAGATAATTTAGAGCAACCAAGAGACGGATAAAGATGCTTGGTCGGTCCTACGCTTTCAAATTTGTGGCATTTTGCGTTCAATTGAATGGTCCACCGGATATGAGTGGTGTGTTAAGTTGTACAATTCGTAACAGTTTAATCACTAGTGTTATGTGCCTTATTTTTTTTATTTGAGTTTTGTACCCACAGAGCTGCAGCAGAGGCCAGAAAAATTAGGAATGTACAAATGACTGAAAAATTGGGGTATTGTTGTAGCAACTGCTGTAACAGCGGCCAGAAAAATCGATGTTTGTAAAACATTTATAAAGTGCCCTAAAAGCTTGTGGCTTGAACACTAGTTGTTGGCGAATAAGTCAAGCAAGTCCTCCGTCTTTATAACCAAAAAAAAAAAAGGCCAGCCTGTGTACCAGTTGTAGCCCAAGCCAGCTCATATCATCATCAGTAGTTTTTTATTCAAATGTATCGCCCAATATCAGTCCCTTCGGGATCCAGCCCTCATTCATTTTTAGAAAAGTGAGATAGTCAAGGCTTTTTTGACCTAGGCGACTTCTCTTCTCAGTGACAAAACCTCCTGCTGCACTAAAAGTCCTTTCGGACAGGACACTTGAAGCGGGGCAGGCCAGAAGTTCCATTGCAAATTGGGATAGCTCAGGCCACAAGTCCAGCCTGCACACCCAGTAGTCAAGGGGTCCATCGCTCCTGAGAGTGTCAAGATCCGCAGTTAAAGCTAGGTAGTCTGCTACCTGTCGGTTGAGTCTTTCTCTAAGGCTGGATCCCAAAAGGCTCTGATGGTGCATGGGAGTTAAAAAGGTATGCATGTCCTCCATCAACAAGACGTCAGAAAAGCGCCCAGTCCTTGCCGCCGTGGTCGTGGGAGGAGGAGGATTAATTTAATCTCTTCCCTTGTTACATTCTCGTGGTGCTGTGACATCACCCTTATACGCTGTGTAAAGCATAGTTTTTAATTTATTATGAAAATGCTCCATCTTTTCCGACTTGTGGGAATTTGGTAACATTTCAGGCACTTTATGCTTATACCGGGGGTCGAGGAGCGTGGACACCCAGTACAGGTCATTCTCCTTCAGCTTTTGTATACGAGGATCCCTCAACAGGCACGACAGCATGAAAGAACCCATTTGAACAAGTTTGAATGCTGAGCTAATCATGTCGCGTTCCTCCTCCTCACTGATCTCACTGATGGTATCTTCTTCCCCCCAGCCACGTACAACACCACGGGTACCAGAGAGGTGACAACAACGAGCACCCTGGGATGACTGTTGTGCTCGGTCTTCCTCCTCCTCATCCTCCCCAAAGCCACATTCCTCCTCTGACTCCTCTTCCTCACAATCCTCTTCCTGCGTTGCCGCAGGTCCAGCAAGCAATGCTGATTCGGCTGTTTGCGGGGGTGATGGACACCACAACTCTCCCGCTTCATCTTCACGCTCATCTACTGCCTGATCCAGCACTCTTCGCAGGGCACACTCCAGGAAGAAAACAAATGGTATGATGTCGCTGATGGTGCCTTCGGTGCGACTGACAAGGTTTGTCACCTCCTCAAAAGGACGCATGTCCAGTAATTTGGCAAAAATATCCCCAGCTCCCCAGAGGCTGTCCTAGCACCCCGGTCATACAAATACTCATTAACAGCTTTTTCTTGTTGGAGCAGGCGGTCAAACATTAGGAGTTTTGAATTCCACCGTGTCAGGCTGTCGCAAATCAAGCGCCTCACTGGCAGGTTGTTTCGACGCTGGATATCAGACAAGTGCACTATGGCCGTGTAGGAATGCCTGAAATGGCCACACACCTTCCTGGCCTGCTTCAGGACATCCTGTAAGCCTGGGTACTTATGAACAAATCGTTGTACAATTAGATTACACACATGTGCCATGCACTGCACATGTGTCAACTTGCCCAATTTCAATGCCGCCACCAAATTACTTCCATTGTCAGAAACAACCTTGCCAATCTCCAGTTGGTGCGGAGTCAGCCACTGATCCACCTGTGCGTTCAGGGCGGTCAGGAGTGCTGGTGCGGTGTGACTCTCCGCTTTCAGGCAAGTCAACCCCAAAACGGCGTGACACTGCTGTACCCAGGATGTAGCATAGTACCTGGGGAGCTGGGGGGGTGCCATAGATGTGGAGCAAGACGCAGAAGTTGAAGGGGACTCAGCCGAGGAAGAGGTTATGGAAGAGGATGGAGTAGGAGGAGTAGAGGAGGTAGCAGCAGGCCTGCCTGCAAGTCGTGGCGGTGTCACCAACTCTTCTGCAGAACCACGCATTCCATGCTTGTCAGAAGTCAGCAGGTTTACCCAATGCGCAGTGTAGGTGATATACCTGCCCTGACCATGCTTTGCAGACCAGCTATCCGTGGTCATATGGACCCTTGCCCCAACGCTGTGTGCCAGACATGCCATAACTTCCTTTCTCACAACAGAGTACAGGTTTGGGATTGCCTTCTGTGAAAAGAAATTTCTGCCAGGTACCTTCCACTGCGGTGTCCCAATAGATACAAATTTTTTTAAAGCATCAGACTCCACTAGCTTGTATGGTAAAAGCTGGCGGGCTAAGAGTTCAGACAAGCCAGCTGTCAGACGCCGGGCAAGGGGGTGACTTTGAGAAATTGGCTTCTTATGCTCAAACATGTCCTTGACAGACACCTGACTGTGGGCAGATGACCAGGAACTGCTACGTAAGAGAGACTGAGTGGAGGATGGTTGAGAGGGGGCAAGGAGGACAGAACTGGTTGACGTGGCTGAAGATGCTGGAGCAGGAGGAGGAGAGTGGCTTTCACTTTGTGTGTTGCTTCTACTCATGTGTTCTTCCCATCGGCCTTTGTGATGGGAGACCATGTGCCTTCGCAAAGCAGTTGTACCTAGGTGGCTGTTGGACTTCCCATGACTCAGTTTCTTTTGGCACAGGTTGCAAATGGCATCGCTGTTGTCAGAGGCAGACACACAAAAAAATGCCACACTGCTGAGCTCTGCGATGATGGCATTCTGGTGGTGGCAACAGCATGCGTTGATGGGTGTCGGCGTGCTGTCTGGCTGACCCCTAGTGACGATGCATGCTGTCTGACTGTGCCACTAGCTCCTTGAGACGACCTCCCCGTGCTTCCAAATCGTCTCCTCCTCCTCCTCCTCCTCTCTGTCTCCCCATCTGAACTTTCCCCCTCTTCTTCTTCTCTTCTAGCAGGCACCCACGTGACATCCACCGACACATCATCATCAACCGCTTCACTTGTATTTGAAACATCAAGAAAAGAAGCAGCAGTGGGTACAACATCATCATCATCATCATCATCATCACACCGTACCTCCATGTCGGTAATGCTGCCTGACTGAGACTGATCACTATTATCTACATCCTCTGTCAATGATGGTTGCGCATCACTCATTTCTTCCAAATGATGTGTCAATAACTCCTGTGACAGATCAAGTGAAGCGGCTGTGGTGCTAGTGTTGGTGGTGGCGACAGGCGGCGGAGTGGCACTGGTCACTTGAGACCTGCCCAAAGCACAGCTGGACTTAGATGGTGCATCAAGGTTAGGAGGACTATCAGCGGAAGCTGAAGAAGATTGGGTTTCCTGTGTTAGCCATTCAACTAGGTCCTCCTCAGAAGTTTTTGCGTCCCCCCTGGCACCCGGCGTCTGAACAATGTGCATATTTGTAGGGTCTAAAGGAATCACAGCAAAACGACCACGACCACGCACCTGTGGGGTGGCCTGCCTCTGCCTGTCATTTTTTTTTAAATGGACACTAACAATACTATTACACCAATTGAGTGGTGGCACTGTGAAAGTGGGCTTAGTATACGCTGTGAGACTGACAACAACAAAAAAAAGACAGATGTTTTAAAAATCACAAATTGTTAATTTTTTAAAATATTACAACTTACAAGTACTGTGGCAACAAATATGATTGTTTGGCACTATTTGGCAAATGGGCCTGTCTGGCACACACGCTGGGAGAAAGGAAACTGCAATTCAATGGCACTAGGAGACTGAAGAATCACAGTCAAAACAGTTATGATTAACAAAAATTCCAATCCTGTTACGATAAATATGAGTGGTGGCACTAATTGGCTAGTTGGGACTGGCACACAGGCAGGCAGGCAGGAGGAAAATACAATTCAAGGGCACTAGTAGACTGCAGATTGACATTCAAAACAGTGTTGATTGACAAATTTTGCAATACTGTTAAAAGAAATATGATTGCTGGCACTAATTGGATAGTTGGGCCTGGCACACAGGCTGGCAGGCAGTAGAAAAGTGCAATTCAATGGCACAAGCAAAATGAGGATTAAGATCAACAATCAAGATTTTTTTAATTTTAATTAGTAACTATACTGTGACAACAATTAGGATTGGTGTAAATAGTTGGCAAGACGGCCTGGCACAAAAGGATGGCAGGCAGGAGGTAGATGCAATTCAAGGACACTAGGAGACTGATTACTGACAGTCAAAACAGTGATGATTGACAATTTTTGCAATACTGTTAAAAGAAATATGATTGCTGACAACAATTGGCTAGGTGGGCCTGGCTCACATCAGGCTGCAAGACAGGAGGAAAGTGCTATTCAATGGCACCAGCAAACTGAGGATTCAAATCACAGCAACTATTACCAAAAATTAAAATTTTTAATTATTAGAATACTGTCACAACAAATATGATTGGTGTAAATATTTTTTAAGTAGGCCTGGCACACAGGCTTGGAAGGCTGTAGAAAAGTGCTATTCTAGGGCACGAGCAAACTGAGGATTAAGATCATCAACAATCAAGATTTTTTTAATTTTAATTAGTAACTATACTGTGACAAAAAATTAGGATTGGTGTAAATAGTTGGAAAAACGGCCTGGCACAAAAGGATGGCAGGCAGGAGGTAGATGCAATTCAAGGACACTAGGAGACTGATTACTGACAGTCTAAACAGTGATGATTGACAATTTTTGCAATACTGTTAACAGAAATATGATTGCTGACAACAATTGGCTAGGTGGGCCTGGCTCACAGCAGGCTGCAAGGCAGGAGGAAAGTGCTATTCAATGGCACCAGCAAACTGAGGATTCAAATCACAGCAACTATTACCAAAAAGTTTAATTTTTAATTATTAGAATACTGTTACAACAAATATGATTGGTGTAAATATTTTTCAAGTAGGCCTGGCACACAGGCTTGGAAGGCTGTAGAAAAGTGCAATTCTAGGGCATGAGCAAACTGAGGATTAAGATCATCAACAATCAAGATTTTTTTAATTGTAATTAGTAACTATACTGTGACAAAAAATTAGGATTGGTGTAAATAGTTGGCAAGACGGCCTGGCACAAAAGGATGGCAGGCAGGAGGTAGATGCAATTCAAGGACACTAGGAGATTGATTACTGACAGTCTAAACAGTGATGATTGACAATTTTTGCAATACTGTTAACAGAAATATGATTGCTGACAACAATTGGCTAGGTGGCCCTGGCTCACAGCAGGCTGCAAGGCAGAAGGAAAGTGCTATTCAATGGCACCAGCAAACTGAGGATTCAAATCACAGCAACTATTACCAAAAATTTTAATTTTTAATTATTAGAATACTGTCACAACAAATATTATTGGTGTAAATATTTTTTAAGTAGGCCTGGCACACAGGCTTGGAAGGCTGTTGAAAAGTGCAATTCAAAGGCACGAGCAAACTGAGGATTAAGATCATCAACAATAAAGAATTTTTTAATTGTAATTAGTAACTATACTGTGACAAAAAATTAGGATTGGTGTAAATAGTTGGCAAGACGGCCTGGCACAAAAGGATGGTAGGCAGGAGGTAGATGCAATTCAAGGATACTAGGAGACTGATTACTGACAGTCTTAACAGTGATGATTGACAATTTTTGCAATACTGTTAACAGAAATATGATTGCTGACAACAATTGGCTAGGTGGGCCTGGCTCACAGCAGGCTGCAAGGCAGGAGGAAAGTGCTATTCAATGGCACCAGCAAACTGAGGATTCAAATCACAGCAACTATTACCAAAAATTTTAATTTTTAATTATTAGAATACTGTCACAATAAATATGATTGGTGTAAATATTTTTTAAGTAGGCCTGGCACACAGGCTTGGAAGGCTGTAGAAAAGTGCAATTCTAGGGCACGAGCAAACTGAGGATTAAGATCATCAACAATCAAGATTTTTTTAATTAGTAACTATACTGTGACAAAAAATTAGGATTGGTGTAAATAGTTGGAAAAACGGCCTGGCACAAAAGGATGGCAGGCAGGAGGTAGATGCAATTCAAGGACACTAGGAGACTGATTACTGACAGTCTAAACAGTGATGATTGACAATTTTCGCAATACTGTTAACAGAAATATGATTACTGACAACAATTGGCTAGGTGGGCCTGGCTCACAGCAGGCTGCAAGGCAGGAGGAAAGTGCTATTCAATGGCACCAGCAAACTGAGGATTCAAATCACAGCAACTATTACCAAAAATTTTAATTTTTAATTATTAGAATACTTTCACAACCAATATGATTGGTGTAAATATTTTTTAAGTAGGCCTGGCACACAGGCTTGGAAGGCTGTAGAAAAGTGCAAATCAAAGGCACAAGCAAACTGAGGATTAATATCATCAACAATAAAGAATTTTTTAATTGTAATTAGTAACTATACTGTGACAAAAAATTAGGATTGGTGTAAATAGTTGGCAAGACGGCCTGGCACAAAAGGATGGCAGGCAGGAGGTAGATGCAATTCAAGGACACTAGGAGACTGATTACTGACAGTCTAAACAGTGATGATTGACAATTTTTGCAATACTGTTAACAGAAATATGATTGCTGACAACAATTGGCTAGGTGGGCCTGGCTCACAGCAGGCTGCAAGGCAGGAGGAAAGTGCTATTCAATGGCACCAGCAAACTGAGGATTCAAATCACAGCAACTATTACCAAAAATTTAAATTTTTAATTATTAGAATACGGTCACAACAAATATGATTGGTGTAAATATTTTTTAAGTAGGCCTGGCACACAGGCTTGGAAGGCTGTAGAAAAGTGCAATTCTAGGGCACGAGCAAACTGAGGATTAAGATCATCAACAATCAAGATTTTTTTAATTAGTAACTATACTGTGACAAAAAATTAGGATTGGTGTAAATAGTTGGAAAAACGGCCTGGCACAAAAGGATAGCAGGCAGGAGGTAGATGCAATTCAAGGACACTAGGAAACTGATTACTGACAGTCTAAACAGTGATGATTGACAATTTTCGCAATACTGTTAACAGAAATATGATTGCTGACAACAATTGGCTAGGTGGGCCTGGCTCACAGCAGGCTGCAAGGCAGGAGGAAAGTGCTATTCAATGGCACCAGCAAACTGAGGATTCAAATCACAGCAACTATTACCAAAAATTTTAATTTTTAATTATTAGAATACTGTCACACCAAATATGATTGGTGTAAATATTTTTTAAGTAGGCCTGGCACACAGGCTTGGAAGGCTGTAGAAAAGTGCAATTCAAAGGCACGAGCAAACTGAGGATTAAGATCAACACTAAAAAATTTTTTTATTTAAATTAATAACTATACTGTCTGTGACAACAATTATGATTGGTGTAAATAGTTGGCTAGTCGGCCTGGCACAAAAGGCTGGCAGTGGCAGGCAGGAGGTAAATGCAATTCAATGGCACTAGGAGACTGAATATTTGCAGTCCAAAAAATTATGATTTTTTTTTTTAAATTACTGTTACAAGAACTGTGATTCGTGCCACTAATTGGCTACTTGGGCCTGGCAGACAGGCTGGCAGATATGAGTCGTGGATGGTAGATAGGGCAGCAATTTAACACAGTATGCTGTGTAAGTGACAAAAACACAGGACTGATAGAAAATTAAGTTACATTACACTAGCAAAATATTTTAAAATTTTAGATTTTAATATTAAAATTATGTTAAGAAGTGCAATGCACATATGACTCTATGAGTGGTCGCACTGGCTGGCTGCTATGTAGGGCAGCAATTATAACAACAGTATGCTGTGTAAGTCAGATAGACAGTTAGACACAGGCCTGATAGAAAATACAATTAGATTACACTAGCATAATGATTTAAAGACTTTTTTTTGGAAATTTTAAGAAAAAGGTTAAGCACATACATATGAGTCATGGCTGATAGCCTTGGAAGGGCAGCTATTAAAAACAGTAGGCTCTGTAAGTCGGATACACACACGCCTGATATAAAATACTATTAGATTACACTAGAAAAATTATTGAAATTATTTTTTGGAGGGGGAAATTAAAAAAAGGTTAAACACATATGAGTTGTGGCTCATAGACTAGGGAGGGCAGCAAGTAAACACAGTAGGCTCTCTATGTCAGCAAAACACACAGGCCGGATAGAAAATTATATTAGATTACACTAGCAAACAAATTTAAACTTTTTTTTTTATATTAAAATTAAGGTGAAGGAGAATAGATATGAGTGCTGGGTGGCTGCCTGGCACAGACCAATTAACCAAAAGACTGAAAAAAAGGAGGTATATTAATGCTGAGTGAGCCTGACAGACACAGGCATGATAGTAAATGTAATTAGATTACGCTAGCAAAATATATATATATTTTTTTTAATTTAAAATAATTTTATAAACGGATATTAACACTGGTTGCTGCTGGCTGGCACAGAGCAATGAACCAGAGTATATGCTGTGTGACACTGGCCTGATAGAAAATGAAAAAAAATTATACTAGAAAAATAATTATATTTTTGGGTTAGTTAAATTTAAACTAATGTTGTTAGGGAGATATCAGTGGTGGCAGTAGTCACAGCATATGTTGTGAGCCTTAAACACACGGCTGAAAGCCAGGCAAATGCTAATAAAAAAAAAAAACGAAAAAAAATAAAAAAAAAAACGGCTCAAAATATAGCCCTAAAAGGGGCTTTTTGGGGTGCTGTGCTTGCAGCAGAGATGAGTGGAGTCCTTCTGGACTGTAAATACACTAGCCTAGCTATGTTTTTCCTATTAATGTCAGGAGCAAAAACACAACACGTCCTCTCATTAAAAAAGCAAGGTCGTTATGAGTCTAAAATGGCAGATTCCGAGTAGCTGGCAGTGTCTGTGAGGGAGTGTCTGATGTTGATTGGCTCTAATGTGTCAGGAGGCTGTGACATAAAGGGTCAAAGTTTCCACAATGATGACACATAGGGGCGGATCGAACATCGCCATGTGTTCACCCACAAACGCGAACGCAAACAAGCTATGTTCGCTGTGAACCGTTCGCGGGCGAACAGTTCGGGACATCACTAGTTGTAATGCCGGAACAAATCTCTGAACAAATAAGTAAGTAATAAGTAAGTAACAAATAAGTAAGTAGCTTGGGTTTTTTAAAGATAGTTTGCCAGATGTTCAAAATCATCCTAATATATCTGTGATCATTATCTCGTTGGTTGGTTTTAGATTCCAGACAGGTAACATAAAGGTGGTATTTTTTCTTTCAGTTGTTGCTTTTAAGGTGGTGTCTGAAGGTTTACGCTCCACCTGATATACCTGAAACCCTTCTTGGTTTACTCCAGACATATACCTGGAAGTCTGTGTTATCTTCTAAAATATACTTAAGGTGGTATTTAACCTTTAATTAAGAGGTAGTATTTATTCTTGATTAATACTTAAGGTGATACATCGCAGAAATGACATGTACGGTATATATAAATAAAAAATATGTACATAAAAAGAGAGAAGTACTTAACCTGGGAACGAACAATAGCATAATAGCTTGTTCTATGGCTAGTTAGAGAGAACTTTCCTGTTGCATATCAGTCTGATCCTGACTAAACAGTGCAGTCCAGTCCCGAAATACCAGGCAATCTCTCTCTGAACGAGAGAAACAGGAAAAACTCAGACGTACGTTTTGGTCTAGTGTGGGCCTTGTCAGAGTGTGTATATATATATATATATGACATGTATATGTATGTCTCTCTATGTTAAAGCCCTTTGCTTACCTTTTTTTTTATCTTTGTGCATTTATAACTTATTTGTGGAATTTTCTTTTAATGATTGTTATTAGATGGTGTTATTATGAGTGTATGTGTACTTTGTGATGTTTTTTTGCGCTGAGGTTGCACTATCCCGACATACGTTAACTTAAATTGCGCTTAAAGTGAAAGTAAATTTTGGTACATACGAATACTGCTTTAGTTTAATCTACTAACAAACGTAGTCACTAACTTCTTCTTTTTTTAAAATATTACCTAATTAAAAATATTTATATAATTACCATCCTACTCTTATGATGCTTCCTCCGCTCCCTTGCTTTGTTCCGGCTTTCTGGTTCTGATATCTGTCTTAATTTATGTGCATGCGCAAAGTTACGATCTCTGCTGAGATACATAATAACAATGAATCACTACATTCATTGTTTAATATCTTCGCGGAGATCATCCTGACAGCGTTTTGTCATTGAGTGTTAGCTAGCTCCGTTTAAGAAATATAACGATAGTTAGGGGATTCCCTTTTCTAATGCGCATGGGGCTTTCATGAACATGCTTGGAGAGAAAGAGGCAGTTTTGAGTTAGCCGCATGCGCATAACAAGCCGTGGACGGTTATCGTAGCAAATTGGATAAAAAATGATTTTAAAAGTTGATTTAAACAAAAAGATGAATTAAACTAACCTTTATTTTCAATAGATATTACATTGGTAATAATGATTACACTGACTTTACTTTCACTTTAAGCATTCACATTTACTTTTAACTTGTAATATGAGTAAAAAACCCGAAGTCGGAAAAAACAAGATAAACCCTTTTTCACTTGCACGCAACTGTTATTGTGCCACTTGTAATCTAGCCCTTAATGGGAATTCTGCAGCAATCTTTTTGACTTCTTTGTTGACAAACGCTATATACACCAGTTGTTTTTTTTATCAAGTTATGTTCATATCCATATACTGTGATTGAATCATATTTTATTTGCCCTTGGTTTACAGTATTGCAGCCTAGAAGCACACTTTGACTAGTCAGGGAAACCTACACCTGCTTTATGTGTTATCTATTTATGCCCCATAAAATAAAAAGAGCATAGCAACAACAATGATTTATAAATAATAAAAAAGTAAATGATTAGAATTGGTTAGTATTAGGTAAGGGAAATATAGGGAGGTGGTAATATTTGGCAGTCCCTGAATCTTGGGCACCTGGTTACTATCATCTCTTAATCGTTTCCTAAGGAATCCTTCTTATTATACTTGAAATATGTCCGTGTATTATGACCCTAGACTATTCTTGCTCTCACTTACATAAAGTATTAATAATATATGTCAGATTAGCAGCAGCTAACCCTCTTCAAGAGCTAACCCATCACACTCTCTAGAGCTGTCTTAACACACCTATCCAACAGGGCAGAAATGCTTCTGTAGAAGGCAAAATCCCATGCCTGATAACCATGATACCATGTGTGCATCTAAATTAAATGGTTGGGAAAGGTAAATATTTAGAACATGTATTAACATGGATCAAAAGTTACATATGATAATCAACTCACTGTACAATGTGTACAATGTCAGAATAATAATACAGGAACAACTCACCAAATCCGGAATTCCAAACCAGAATTATTCCATAATCCAAAGGTTTTTATTCATATTTTTTTTTAAAGTAAAATGATTAAAAGACTACAGCTTTTCCTCAATATTAAATGACCAGTAAATACAGTAGATTTGCATAAATAACAAATGCTTGATAAAAAGACAATTTAATAGCACTTCAACTTCAAATGAGTAGTAGTGTTTTCTGACACATTCTGCATCATGTGACAGCTATCAACCAATCACAAATGCATATACATATATTCTATAAATTCATACACATGATCAGTAGGAGCTGGGGGCTCAAAAAGTGTAAATATAAAAAGACTGTGCACATTTTGTTAATGGAAGTAAATTGGAAAGTTGTTTAAAAGTGCCTGCTCTATCTGAATCATGAAAGTTTAATTTTGACTTGAGTGTCCCTTTAAGTCACAAGCTTATCTGCCTGAATCCTTTGCTTGTTTTCTTTTTGTGTGTTTTAAAATGCTAATTCTCCTCTATATTTATTTAAAACAATTGCTACTTTTCTGATTACGGTACTGTAGTATATTTCTGATGGTACTATGTAAACAAAAGTAATAAAAATGATATAAAACCACCTTTAGGTTGCCTGTATAAGATGTATTATGATAGGTAAATATTGCCTAAATTATATAAGATATTCTTGCTTAAACTTGGCCACATTTTACAGATGCAAATATACAAATATTCCAAAATTCAAACTCTTCAAAAATCCAAACCTTTTCTTGTCCCATAGAGTTTGGATAAAGAGTTTCCTGCCTGTAGTAAAAATAATAATAAGTTATACATAAAGGGCATATTTACAATGATATTACTATACCAAATAATCAATTACTGTTACAAATAACATTTTGCAGAAATTAATATTTTAAACCACTATGTTATGTATCTGTAACTTTTTTTTTTTTTTTGTATTATTAAAGATTTATAATTTAATGGGTAACAGTTTTATACATTTCCAACACAAACAAACAATTAAAGCAACCTGTTCAGTTTTATAAATTCTAGGTATTTATTTTCCAGTGGGTATGGAATACAGCACACCTCTGCAGTACAAGCTGTGCTATTGAAATGAAAAACAGGGATAAAAAAACAATACCATATGCATGGACAGCTTGCAAATTAGAGATTATATGTTCCCACTATTATATAAAGAGACATTAAAGGTAGCCATTAATTTTAAACAGTCTGTTTTGATATTCCTATTCTTTCAAATTCAGATATAACATCAATATACATTGTATACAAATACAGTGGTATCACTGTTTGCTTAAACAATAGCCGCAGCAGCAAGGAACAGAAATCAGATGCCAGTTTCCTGTTTCACTCTCAGTAGGAGATTTTAGTTGAGAGTCTTGATAAAAATGTGATTGGATTGCAACATCCCAATTTACTCCATGGAATATCTATCATGATACTCTTTTTAGTGCTCCAGTGTTCCACAAAATAGGTCACGTAAGAACTGGTTTTAAGCAGAAAATAGGTAGCTGCAGTTTACTTCTGCAGCAAGCGTTGATATAAATATGGAATAGCTAATGCAATGTAAAATATAAAGATTCATTGTTTTACAGTGCAATGGGATGTAATGTACACAAATAAACTTTAAAAAAGGCAGAGTTTTCAGCATACCTTTACAGACACTATTTAAAAAAACAACATTATTTTGAATTACCAAATGCTATTTTTTAAAAATGAAAGAGTTATTAATTTTCATATTAATCTTTATCAGATGTTGTTAATTTGTGAATTTATTTTGTGTGTTTTGGTACATATTGCAGAATAGATAATGACTGGCCTCTTTGACTAACTTATACCAGGCAACAGTTACAATGTTGTCAATGTTACAATGTTGTCTTATAGTTTCCTCTTTGTCTTTTTTTCTGCTGAGGAAAATTACAGACAGCTATTAAACAGGCAATTAAAGAGGGTGTGCAAACAAGGTTATGTAGAAACCCTGTTAGATAGTTACTTTAAGATACAGTAAATTCAAAAGTAAACTTTCACAGATGATAGAACATGCAGTTTATAATAACTTTGCAGTTTACTTCTGTTATCGAATTTGCTTAATTCTCTTAATATCCTTCTTTAAAGAGTAAACCTAGGTAGGCTCATAGGCTCTTGTTTTACGCATATTATGACAGCAGTGCTTGCAACAATGTTTATAGCATTGCTATACAATGTTGCAAACACTACTGCTATAGAGTGCTTATCCCCTTTGCCCAATCCAACGTATATATACATTGTGCTGTACTTTGACTATCGTACTGCATGACGTATATATGCGTCAGACCTGCAGGAAGCTCTAGAAGTCTCAGCTGTTAATTTACAGTTCCTGAGTTCCAGGCATCTGTCCGCATATGGAACAGAAGCATAATTGGTACTCTGCTTCCATATGAAGGCAGATGCCAGATCGTTACGTCTGTAAGGACCAACTGCTGGTGCTGGCAGAAGGTGTGGGAGGGGATCTGGGAGGCAGGTGGGCAGCCCAGCAGTGATGGGGGAGGAGGAAGTGGGAGGGCCCTATATTGCAGAAAATTAAAAATTAAGTAGAGGGAGGGAAGGGTCCCTATACTACAGAAAAAAGGGGGTGGGGGGTTTCGTAACTAATGATCACAGGAGAGGGGGACCACTACACTACAGAAAATCTAAAAAAAAAATACAAAATAAAATATAAAATATTAAAAAAGTGTTCTATAAGTACTGGCAGACAACTGCCAATACCTAATATGGCTGACACTAGCTAGGATAGGAGGGTTAGAGAGCTGTTTGGGAGGGATCAGGGTGGTTGAAGGGTAAGAGCTGATCCTATACTGCCGAACATATATATATATATATATATATATATATATATATATATAAATATATGTATTAATAATAAAAATTACTTCAGTTTTCATATTGGCAGACTGTCTGCCAGTGGGGGGTAGGGAAGAAAGAGAGCTGTTTGGGAGGGATCAGGCAGAGATCAGGCTGTAGGAGGTGTCAGGTGGGAGGGTAATCTCTACACTAAAGCTAAAATTAACATTATAAGCTACCTGATTAACCCCTTCATATTCTTTATTACAATCTTTTCCTGTTTAATGTTCCTTTCCCTTGAGTGCTAACAACGGTTTAGAGCCGTTGCTAGCACTCAGCCACCTTTTTAGCAATCTGGGAGCTCCCACCAACTCCCACCCCAGCAATCGGTCCTGTGTAGTGACAGGCATCACCTGTGCTTCCTGTTACATGCGGTGACATCACACGCAATGACGTGATGACGTCACAGCGCAACTTTATTTAAATTTTACAATAGAAAGTATAGGGAAAGGGGGTATGCTGCTTAGAAGCCTGTATCTCAGGCATCTAAGCAGCTACAGACCCCCAAGACCCATCGTTGGAAAGGTAATTGCCTTGGGGGTGGGGGGGGGGGAAGTCAATTTTATTTTGCTCTCTCTTTCTCCCCTCTCTTTTGCTCTCTCTTTCTCCCCTCTCTTTTGCTGTCTCTCCCCCTCTCTTTTACTCTCTCTCTCCCCCCTCTCTTTTGCTCTCTCTCCCTCCTCTCTTTTGCTCTCTCTCTCCCTCTCTTTTGCTCTCTCTCCCCTCTCTCTTTTGCTCTCTCTCCCACCTCTCTTTTGCTCTCTCTCTCCCCCTCTAGTTTGCTCTCTCTCTCTTCCCCCTCTCTTTTGCTCTCTCTCCCCCTCTTTTGCTCTCTCTCTCCCCCCCTCTTTTGCTGTCTCTCTCCCTCTCTTTTTCTCTCTCTCTTCCCCCCTCTCGTTTGAACTCTCTCCTCTTGTTTGCTCTCTCTCTCCTCTCATTTGCTCTCTTTCTCCTCTCTTTTGCACTCTCTCTCCCTCTCTTTTGCGCTCTCTCCCCCTCTCTTTTGCGCTCTCTCCCCCTCTCTCTTTTGCACTGTCTTCCCCCCTTTCTTTTGTGCTTTCTCCCCCATCTTTTGTGCTCTCTCCCCCCTCTCTTTTGCCACCGTCACGTCCAGTCACACCCACATCGGCCCCACCCGGCCACGCCCACTCTGCACCCGCCCGGCCACGCTCACTTCACCACAAGACACCAGATTAGTTGGAAGGCCAGCTGTGTTTGTCCTTGCACGCAGTCTCTACTGCGCATGACAGCTTCGGACAAACACACTTGGCCTTTTATTATATAGGATTAGTTTGTAAGTTTACTGGCCCTTTAATAAGCAGTTTAGAAATTGTAATGTGCAGATATCACAGTATTTAACATATGATTTCATTTTAAAATGCAAATACAAAGTTTAAAAAGTACCAAACAGAACAAAATTTAAAATGTATTTTATTTGTCTACTCTAAAATGAGTCTCACAGCGTTGGTGAGTTCAACAGAGACATTGCTTGGGAGTATTTGGAATCCTAATATAACAAAAAAGGGAACCTGAATAAAAACAAAAACAAAATAATAAGGCTAGATACTGTTGGTCAAAACATTTCTGAACAGACCCACTTGTATACCAATGATTGCAAATATAAATTATCACTAATTTGTAAGGTGTGTCAGAAAAAAACAGATAATATATAAAAGATGCTTAAAGGGATAATAAACCTAACACCCTAACATAAGCCCCGAGTCTAAACACCCCTAATCTGCCGTCCGACATTGCCACCACCTACATAATGTTATTAACCCCTATTCTGCCACTCCCCGACATTGCTGCAACCTAAATAAAGTTATTAACCCCTATCCCACCGCTCCCGGACTCCGCCACCACTAAATAAACATATTAACCACTAAACCCCTGGACTCCCACATCACTACCACATCACCAGAACTGCTTGTGCAATTATAAATGCCAACAGCGTATGCTGTTGGCATTTATCGATGTCTGGCGGCATGATTGCTACAATGGATCATGTCCGCCAGACACTTGAGAAATCGGCCCTTTAGCCTGTAGAGACAATCTTGGTGCAATTCGTAAAGAAGATGGGCCGTCCTTGTGCATGGCAAGCTGCCTCCCATAGAGATAATGAGAACTCTCTGCTATGTAAAAGTTTGCAATGGAGGGCGACGTACATAGGGAGAATCTGGCGTATGTTTAAACTTTAATATTCAGCCTAAATCAAATCAAAATATGTTTTTTTTTTTTTTCAGTGCACTGTAACTTAAATTTGCCTTTAATTTCATATAGGTTTGTTTCCTTTCAGAGTAATTCATTTGATAAATGCTCGGCTCCTTTTATATTGAACTGTAGGACAGAAATGTTTAGAGAATTACCCTTGTATTTTAGAGCCCCTTTTGCAATTAAACAAATATATGCTTTCTATTTTATACTTATGTATGAATTTTATACTAAGTATGAATTTCTATGTGTTTTTTGCACATCCAATATAATTAAAATACTATTTATGCTGTGCATATTTAAAAAGATTTACTCCTGTGTAATTTAAATATAAATTTTATGTTTGAGAAAACACAATTCTTGATGAACAATTTTGTTACAATTTTTGATACACCTTAACAATATCATTTTTTTCCGGCATATTTTTGTTTGAACAGATTAATTAATCGTTTTGTCTGATTTTTAAATTATGATTTTCATTATGCTCTTTTGTAATGTAAGCATCTCCTCCCCATACAAAAAAGCAGTAAACTCCCCTTTAGCTACACTGCATTTTCAGTGTAAAAATTCGCTTTAGAGAAATCTACCAAGGAAATAGACTTAGTGGCGAGATTTCTTATAGAATCTCACCAGCCCAGAGACCTTTAAATCATCAGCCCTAAATTTAGTAATGTGTAATCCAGTAAACACAACAATAAATTACTTATTTGACAATTGTAATGTCATCATGATTTTATTATATACCAGTGAAAATGAGAGAATCCAGCCCCTAGTGAATCTATTGTTGAAGCTTTATCAATCAAGTTTAGGACTTATTTAACTCTCTAGTATGGGGTTAAAAGCTCATGTAAATCTCTACTATGCTGAGTTCATACGCAGATAAAATATCAATAAAAGACTAAATGTCTTAAATATGGGATAAAGAGAAGAAAAATATATGAATTGATGGATACCAATAAAATTAATAAAATTAATATAAAGATACAATTGAAGGGTTAATTAAGGGGATAAATTTAATATAAAGATCAACAAGGTGAGTTCATCAATATAATAAAAGATTCCTAAACATAACTTAATAAATAATTACTAAATGATGTGGCCACATCCAATAAGTTAAAAATCTGTAGCTATAATAGCACCTCAGTAGAACATACAAATTGATACAATTATAAATCACACAGAATCTAAAATGATGATGTAGAATTCCCAGAGAATAAAGCTAAATCCATATATAAATAAGTAATCCTAGCTAATATCTATTACATATAACAGCAAAATTAATGACAAAGGTTATAAAAATAAATAGGCAACGTTACTAAAAAACGGACTGAAAAAATGGCCATCCACTATGTTCAAAATAAAACAAAGTTCCTGTGTCTATTCATGAATCGAATATCAGTTCACTTTGAAATTACAGCTGATAGCCCATAAAATGTAGTCAAGCGGTTCCAAGGTTACAATGAGACTATAAACAGTAGAGTCTCTCTGTGTAGTGTAGGTGATGTTCGACTAGTTAAGATCAAATATAACAAGTTGCTGACCGGTCAGATCAAAGTGTCTTAAAGACGATGAAAATTAGTACTGGATCTGTGTTCTCAATGTACCTGACAGGCTTTGTGGCTGCGAGTGGCTCCGGTGCTAATTCTACACTCACAGCAAAGTGAGCAGCTGCGGCGCTACACGCTGAATTTCTCCTTACTCCCAAGCGTGACTCCAGCGTCTTCACTGTCTGCGTGTACGTACTTCGTCACCTGACAGATGTCCTCCAATCGGAACACAGGAAAAACGTTCCAAATTCAAATGACACTTCGTAGTGTATAATACAGATATGATCTCCTGCTGGGTGATAGGCAAGACGTTCAGATAGTTGTAAGTCTCTTCTACGCGTTTCGGCACGTTGTGCCTTTATCAAGATGACTTACAGGATGCCTCAAACATGTTTATATAGGTTTTTAGAGGATGCCATTTTTTTATTTTTAACTGTTTGTTGCCTGCTTCAATAAACTTTATTATATGAACAGTGCTCTTATTTGTATTAAAATCACAAAACACTTCAAATCCTATCTTTGTTACTTCACTATACAGTTGACCTAAAAACAACAGAATTAATCTACTTACAATGCGGTTATCTGGCTAAAATATACATGTTGATCATATTTAAATTGTCAACACTATGAATTAAAAACTGTTAGATAGTAAATGAATGATAAATCAAATAATAATAATTAACTATCAATAGCCTACAATTCATAAGAATCTTAATGGCCGCATAATCTTACTAAAGAATATCCTATAAACTTACTATAAAAAAGTAATATCCTTTCTAACAAAAAATAAATATCATTTTTTCAAATAAGTTAATACATTCATTATAAATAATTCATTAAAATTGGAAATGGTATAATACTAAATAGATACAACTAAAAACAAGTACCAAAGTTAATAGGAATAAATAAGATAAACAGGTTTAGTTAAAAGGGTTTAGATCAAGTTCTGCATTTAGTCCACCAGGGGTCAGAGTGGCAAAGTTAAAAATTAGTTCAGCCTCTGCCAATAACAGCTGTTTAGTTAAATTCCCCCCTCTATGTGATTTCACCTTTTTAACACCCCAATATAGAAGACCATCAATTTTCTGACCATGAAAATCTTTGAAGTGCTTGGAGAGCAAATGATCCTCATATCCCCATTCTATGTTAAGGAGGTGCTGTCTTATTCTATCCTTTACAGGTCTGCTAGTTTGTCCAAAATACTGTTTTTTGCACGGACACTGTATCATATATACAACATTTTTATCAAAACACCTAATCGTATCCCTGATTTTTACTTTGCAATCTGAGTTGCTGGCTTCTATCAGTTTACACTTACTACTAAAACTGCAGGCTTTGCACTGATGGCATGGGTAAAAACCTTCTAGTTTGTTGCCTTTTACATCTAAGTTTTAGTTTTTCCCTTTTCTGAACTCACTGGGAGCTAAGATAGACTTCAGTGTTTTGGCTTTTCTATAAATGATCCTAGGTTTGTTCTCTGTAATTTCGGCGATGGGTACGAGGTTTGCGCCCAGTTACGCCAATCTTTTTATGGGCAGGTTTGAACATGTCAACTTATTAACTAGCCCCTGGAGCGCAAACCTCGTACTCATCAAACGCTATATAGATGATCTGTTTTTCATTTGAAAAGGAGGGGAGTATTTACTTAAGTTGTTTATGGAAGAAATTAATAAGAATGAGTGGGGAATCACTTTTACTTATGATTATAATATTAGAACCATTGATTTTTTAGATCTCACTATCGAAATTATAGATAATAAATTTAAGACAAAGACATTTTTCAAAAAAGTGGACACCATAGACGATTATAAGGGTCAATCTAATTTATTGAGAGAAAGATTTATCGAAAAAGGTTATAATGAAGAACTTATAGCAGAAGCCATACAAAGTGTAGAAAAAATAGAAAGAACTTCACTTTTAAGAAAAAAAGAGAAAAAACAATCTAACCCCAAAGACTTTGAAACCACATTTATTATGCAATACAATGCAGATTTTAAACAAATCAAGAAAATTATACATAAGCACTGGCATTTAGTCCAGAAAGATCCAATTTTAAATGAAATTACAGAGAACAAACCTAGGATCATTTATAGAAAAGCCAAAACACTGAAGTCTATCTTAGCTCCCAGTGAGTTCAGAAAAGGGAAAAACCAAAACTTAGATGTACAAGGCAACAAACTAGAAGGTTTTTACTCATGCCATCAGTGCAAAGTCTGCAGTTTTAGTAGTAAGTGTAAACAGATAGAATCCAGTAACTCAGATTGCAAAGTAAAAATCAGGGATACCATTAGGTGTTTTGATAAAAATGTTGTATACATGATACAGTGTACAAGCAAAAAACAGTATTTTGGACAAACTAGCAGACCTGTAAAGGATATAATAAGACAGCACCTCCTTAACATAGAATGGGGATATGAGGATCATTTGCTCTCCAAGCACTTCAAAGATTTTCATGGTCAGAAAACTGATGGTCTTCTATATTGGGGTGCTAAAAAGGTGAAATCACATAGAGGGGGGAATTTAACTAAACAGCTGTTATTGGCAGAAGCTGAACTAATTTTTAACTTTGCCACTCTGACCCCTGGTGGACTAAATGCAGAACTTGATCTAAACCCTTTTAACTAAACCTGTTTATCTTATTTATTCCTATTAACTTTGGTACTTGTTTTTAGTTGTATCTATTTAGTATTATACCATTTCCAATTTTAATGAATTATTTATAATGAATGTATTAACTTATTTGAAAAAATGATATTTATTTTTTGTTAGAAAGGATATTACTTTTTTATAGTAAGTTTATAGGATATTATTTAGTAAGATTATGCGGCCATTAAGATTCTTATGAATTGTAGGCTATTGATAGTTAATTATTATTATTTGATTTATCATTCATTTACTATCTAACAGTTTTTAATTCATAGTGTTGACAATTTAAATATGATCATCATGTATATTTTAGCCAGATAACCGCATTGTAAGTAGATTAATTCTGTTGTTTTTAGGTCAACTGTATAGTGAAGTAACAAAGATAGGATTTGAAGTGTTTTGTGATTTTAATACAAATAAGAGCACTGTTCATATAATAAAGTTTATTGAAGCAGGCAACAAACAGTTAAAAATAAAAAAATGTCATCCTCTAAAAACCTATATAAACATGTTTGAGGCATCCTATAAGTCATCTTGATAAAGGCACAACGTGCCGAAACGCGTAGAAGAGACTTACAACTATCTGAACGTCTTGCCTATCACCAAGCAGGAGATCATATCTGTATTATACACTACGAAGTGTCATTTGAATTTGGAACGTTTTTCCTGTGTTCCGATTGGAGGACATCTGTCAGGTGACGAAGTACGTACACGCAGACAGTGAAGACTCTGGAGTCACGCTTGGGAGTAAGGAGAAACTCAGCGTGTAGCGCCCACAGCTGCTCACTTTGCCGTGAGCATAGAATTAGCACCGGAGCCACATGCAGCCGCAAAGCCTGTCATGGACATTAAGAACACAGATCCAGTACTAATTTTCATCGTCTTTAAGACACTTTGATCTGACCGGTCAGCAACTTGTTATATTTGATCTTAACTAGTCGAACATCACCTACACCACACAGAGAGACTCTACTGTTTATAGTCTCATTGTAACCTTGGAACCGCTTGACTACATTTAATGGGCTATCAGCTGTAATTACAAAGTGAACTGATATTCGATTCATGAATAGACACAGGAACTTTGTTTTATTTTGAACATAGTGGATGGCCATTTTTTCAGTCTGTTTTTTAGTAACGTTGCCTATTTATTTTTATAACCTTTGTCATTAATTTTACTGTTATATGTAATAGATATTAGCTAGGATTACTTATTTATATATGGATTTAGCTTTATTATCTGGGAATTCTACATCATCATTTTAGATTCTGTGTGATTTATAATTGTATCAATTTGTATGTTCTACTGAGGTGCTATTATAGCTACAGATTTTTAACTTATTGGATGTGGCCACATCATTTAGTAATTATTTATTAAGTTATGTTTAGGAATCTGTCAGGTTAGGAAATGTCCAGAAGAAGACCCAAATGCTAGGGCGAACTTAAACAACACCCTTGCACTCTGAGTTTAATCCAGGACGTGACCCCAAGACAACCTCCAAAAAACAAAGTACTCACAATATGGAGCAGGGTTAGCCTGTGCCAAAGTAATTAATGATATCAGCCAGATAGACTTCTGAATAAGGAACTGGTTTCAGGAAATGTCTTCCACAGTATCAGGAGAGCAGGGATAGTCCACTTATACTCAGACAGAAGAAGGGTAAAACAGGAAACAGTTAATAATGCAGGAGTAGGTCATTTGTTATCAGGCAGTCTGAAGGTTAACACTGTGTAGACAGTCTTTGCAGAGTATGCAACAGGTAATCAGGCAGTTTGAGGGTTAACACTGAGTAGACAGTCTTTGCAGAGTATTCAACAGGTAATCAGGCAGTCTGAGGGTTAACACTGTGTAGACAGTCTTTGCAGAGTATGCAACAGGTAATCAGGCAGTTTGAGGGTAAATACTGTGTAGTCAGAACTTGCAGAATTAACAACATGTAATCAGGTAGTTTGAAGGTTAACACTGTGTTGTCAGAACTTGCAGAGATAGCAACAGGTAAGCTGGTAGTTTGAAGGTTAACACAGATTAATCAGTACTTGTTGAGATTGTGTGACAGTGCCCCCTCCTCAAGGACCCCTCCGGGGGACCCGACCGGGCCTGGCAGGGTATTTCTTGTGAAAAGACTTGACAAGAGCTGGAGCATGAACATGAGAGGCCGGTTCCCAAGATCGTTCAGAGATTGGATAACCCTTCCAATGGACCAGGTAGTACAGCCGATTGCCCCGTAGCTTGGAATCGAGAATCTGGCTGACTTCAAACTCAGAAGTTCCCTCTACGGAAAGTGGTGGATAAAAATACTCTGTCTCCAGTACGAAGTAAAGGAGCCTTGCACCTTCTGCGATCAGCATATTTCTTATGTCTTAAGGAAGAAGAGAGTAGATTTTGACGAATGAGTTGCCAGTGATTACTGAAATTTTTCACTATACGATCTGCTCCAGGGACTTCAGTAGAACTGGTAATCATAGGAAAGGTTCTAGGTTCAAATCCATAAGCTGCCTTAAAGGGAGAGGTCTGTAATGAGGCGTTATAACGTGAGTTGTGAGCTAATTCCACCAAAGGCAATAACTGAGACCAGTTGGAGTGGTGATGGTCTACATAATGTCTTAGAAAAGATTCCAAGGCTTGATTTACATGCTCAGTCTGTCCGTTGGATTGAGGATGGTGTGCAGTAGAAAGTGATATGTTGATTCAGAAGTGTTTACAAAAAGACCTCCAAAATTTGGAAACAAATTGGACTCCACGATCTGAGACTATGTCAGTGGGAAAACCATGTAAACGAGATATATGTAGAACAAAGAGTTCAGAAAGTCTTTGAGCTGAAGGCAAGCCTGGAAGAGGTATGAAGTGAGCAGACTTGGAGAACCGATCCACCACTACCCAAATGGTAGTATTTCCAGCAGAAACAGGAAGATCTGTAACAAAGTCCATGGATAAGTGAGACCAAGGTTAATGAGGAATAGGAAGAGGGTGTAATAGACCAAACGGTCGATGAGAAGATTGTTTGTTCGAAGCACAAGAACTACAAGCAGCAATATAATTCTTAACATCCCTCCTCATAGTGGACCACCAAACATGCTGCTTCAGTTTCCACAATGTATTGGTTATTCCCGGATGACCTGCTGAAATGTTGTTATGAGCCCAACGTAGAAGCTTAAGACGTAATCCTTTGGGTACATAGAGGATAACAGAAGGTAGTTTGCAAGAAGATGGTACCCGGACTTGAGCAGCATGTAAAGCCTGTACTGGAAAAGAGGATACTTGAGCCAAAACTTTGACTGGACGTAGTATAGGTTCTGAATCCAATGGAGAAGGTTCAGAAGATTGGAACTGCCTAGATAAAGCATCTGCCTTGGAATTTTTTGAACCAGGAACATAGGAAAGTACAAAATTAAACCTGGAGAAGAACAAGGCCCACCGAGCCTGACGAGGATTGAGATGTGTAGCTGTTTGGAGGTATAAAAGATTCTTGTGATCTGTCAGAATGAAAAAAGGTTGACTGGTACCCTCTAACTAATGCCTCCATTCATCCAAAGCTAATTTTATAGCCAAAAGCTCCTTATTGCCCACATCATAATTTAACTCGGCAGGATTGAATTTTTTCGAAAAGAACGCCACAGTATGTATCTTGCTGGTAGTCGGATCACGTTGGGAGAGAACAGCTCCAGCTGCTATAGAGGAAGCGTCAACCTCCAAAATAAACTGGAAATCAGGAATTGGATGACTGAGAAGAGGTGAAGAAGAAAATGCTGATTTTAGCATTTCAAAAGCCTGTACTGCCGAAGAGGACCAGTTCTTACAATTTTGCCCTTTCTTAGTAAGAGAAGTGAGTGGAGACGTGATGTCAGCAAAGTTCTTTATAAACTTTCTATAGTAATTGGCAAAGCCAAGAAACCTCTGCAGGGATTTGAGAGTAGTTGGTCTGGGCCAGTCCTTGATAGCCGACAGTTTAGCAGGATCCATCTCAAAACCTGATTCAGAAATGATATACCCCAAAAAGGGGATGGAACTCTGATGAAAAGAGCATTTCTCCAATTTAGCAAACAGGGAATTGTCTCATAACCTCTGAAGAACCAGTCTTACATGATGTACATGTTCCTGTAATGTTTTCGAATAGATTAGAATGTCATCGAGGTAAATGATAATAAATTGATTTAGATAATCTCTGAAGATTTCGTTGACAAAGTGCTGAAATACTGCTGGTGCATTGCACAATCCAAATGGCATTACTAGATACTCGTAGTGACCAAATCTAGTGATAAATGCCGTCTTCCATTCGTCTCCTTTACGGATTCTGACCAGATTGTAGGCCCCACGGAGATCTAACTTGGAAAAAATAGAAGCACCTTGAAGACGATCGAATAACTCAGAAATGAGCGGCAGAGGATAGCTGTTTTTGACAGTAATCTGATTCAAGGCTCGATAATCAATACAGGGACGAAGACCTCCATCTTTTTTCCCAATGAAGAAAAAACCTGCACCCACAGGTGAAGAGGAAGGATGAATGAATCCTCTGGCTAAGTTGTCCTTTATGTATTCCTCAAGAGAGACATTTTCTTGATGAGAGAGGGGATAGGTCCTTCCCTTAGGTAGAGGAGCCCCTGAATACAATTCGATAGGACAGTCAAATATCCGGTGTGGAGGTAACACCTCAGCCTCTTTTTTAGAAAACACATCACAAAAGGCATGATAGTAATTGGGCAATGATTCAGGAACTTCCACCATAGCTACGACAGGACAGGATGGTTTAGAGGGATTTTGCAGGCAATGTTTGAAACAGGTAGTTCCCCAGGAACTTTAGACCATGAGAAAACTGGATCATGAAGCTGCAACCAAGGTAACCCCAGAATCAATGGTATGTGGGGAGAAGAAATGACATCAAAACAAATAATTTCAGAATGAAGTATGCCCACAGTCAAAAGAAGAGGAATGGTAGAATGTTGTATGATACCAGTACCTAGAGGCTGTCCACTGACAGTAGTTACCTTAATTAACAGTTTTTTGGCTTGAAGAGGAATCCTGAGAGAGTCAGCAAAGTTTGAATCAATGAATACTCCAGAAGCTCCAGAATCGATGAGAGCTTGAGCTCGAAACTTGGTGTTTCCAAAAGAGATAGTTACAGGAACAAAAAGTTTAGAATTGAGGGAAGACATGGGATTCTTGCTTAACTCTGTCCCTCTATCAAAAGTTAAGCCTTGGCTTTTACTGGCCGGATAGGACAGTCCTTCAGTAAATGTCCTTTGGTACCACAATACAGACATAACCCAAGAGCACGCCTTCTATGGCGTTCAGCTTCTGACAATTTAATAGCTCCTACTTCCATGGGTTCCACAGACTCAGGAGATTGGGAATTATTATTAGAAAGACTTGAGGTTCGAATAGGAGGATGAAAAGAAGATTTAACAAAGGATCTCCGATTCCTATCTCTCTCCTGAAGACGTTCAGAATGCCGGGCGTCAAGAGTAAAACATAAATTGATAAGACCCTCCAAAGAATCAGGGAGTTCCCGAAATACAAGTTCATCCTTAAGGCATTCGCTAAGTCCTTTGCGAAAGCCTGCCCGTAAGGCTCCATGGTTCCAATCAGTTTCTGCGGCTAAAGTCCTGAATTCAATAGCATATTGAGCTACCGAAAGGGATCCCTGTCTCAGATCCAACAATCCTGACTCAGCAGCTGCAGACCGCCCAGGCTTGTCAAAAACAGAAGAAAAAATGGACACAAATAATTCCACATCCTGTAGTAACGGATCATTCTTCTCTAAAAGAGGGGACACCAAGGCTAGAGCCTTACCCTTCAAGAGAGAAATAATAAAGGTGATTTTGGAAGTAGAATTGGAAAAAACTTGAGGATTGTTTCTGAAGTGTAAACGACACTGATTAAGGAATCCACGGCATTCTTCAGGATTACCGTCATATTTATCTGGAAGTGGGATTCGTGGTATATTCTGTCCAACAGTTTGAGGTGGATTAAAGACAGCATTGGTGCTAGTAGCAGTGGCAGCAGGAGTCACCGTCGCTTGAGAAGGAGCGGAGAGGTTATGTAGCAGAGCAGTAATCTGGTCAAGCTTGGAATCCAAAGATTGCAAATGAGCAGAATGTTTTCCTAGAAGTCGCCCTTGTACAGCCACAGCCCTGGATAACTCGTCAGGGTCCATATTATGGCCAGTTTGTACTGTCAGGTTAGGAAATGTCCAGAAGAAGACCCAAATGCTAGGGCGAACTTAAACAACACCCTTGCACTCTGAGTTTAATCCAGGACGTGACCCCACGACAACCTCCAAAAAACAAAGTACTCACTATATGGAGCAGGGTTAGCCTGTGCATAAGTAATTCATTATATCAGCCAGATAGACTTCTGAATAAGGAACTGGTTTCAGGAAATGTCTTCCACAGTATCAGGAGAGCAGGGATAGTCCACTTATACTCAGACAGAATAAGGGTAAAACAGGAAACAGTTAATAATGCAGGAGTAGGTAATTTGTTATCAGGCAGTCTGAAGGTTAACACTGTGTAGACAGTCTTTGCAGAGTATGCAACAGGTAATCAGGCAGTTTGAGGGTTAACACTGAGTAGACAGTCTTTGCAGAGTATGCAACAGGTAATCAGGCAGTTTGAGGGTTAACACTGTGTAGACAGTCTTTGCAGAGTATGCAACAGGTAATCAGGCATTTTGAGGGTAAACACTGTGTAGTCAGAACTTGCAGAATTAACAACATGTAATCAGGTAGTTTGAAGGTTAACACTGTGTTGTCAGAACTTGCAGAGATAGCAACAGGTAAGCTGCTAGTTTGAAGGTTAACACAGATTAATCAGTACTTGTTGAGATTGGCAACAGGATATCAAGCAGTTTGAAGGTTTACACTGAATAATTGTATTTGCAGAGTTTGGAAACAGGTAAACATGCAGATTGAAGGTTTCACAGAAATAACAGTATTTGAATAGTTTGGCAGTAAACAGAGTAGTCTGAATATGCAGGGTTTGCTGCAGGTAAACAGGAAGTTTGAAAGTTTCACAAAACAAACAGTACTTGCATTGTTTGGAGACAGGTAATCAGGAGGTTGAAGGTTAATCCAGCATAGTAAATCCTTGAAGAGATTGGCAACAGAAAAGCAGCAGTTAGAGAGATTCCTCAGCGAAATCAGAAGCCAAAAAGTTAACAAACAAACTGGCACTGGAGAAACAGGAAGCCAAGAATAAAAAGCCTGGTTGTGACATCATTAGGAAGGGGTGGCTCAGACACCTGTCAATCAAGCACACAGAGAGGACTGCAGAGCTTCCCAGCAGCTGAGCGTGACAGAATCTTTTATTATATTGATGAACTCACCTTGTCGATCTTTATATTAAATTTATCCCCTTAATTAACCCTTCAATTGTATCTTTATATTAATTTTATTAATTTTATTGGTATCCATCAATTCATATATTTTTCTTCTCTTTATCCAATATTTAAGACATTCAGGCCTAGATTTGGAGTTTGGCGGTAGCCGTGAAAACCAGCGTTAGAGGCTCCTAACGCTGGTTTTAGGCTACCGCCGGTATTTGGAGTCATTCAAAAAAGGGTCTAACGCTCACTTTTCAGACGCGACTTTTCCATACCGCAGATCCCCTTACGTCAATTGCGTATCCTATCTTTTCAATGGGATCTTTCTAACTCCGGTATTTAGAGTCGTGGCTGAAGTGAGCGTTAGAAATCTAACGACAAAACTCCAGCCGCAGAAAAAAGTCAGTAGTTAAGAGCTTTCTGGGCTAACGCCGGTTCATAAAGCTCTTAACTACTGTGCTCTAAAGTACACTAACACCCATAAACTACCTATGTACCCCTAAACCGAGGCCCTCCCACATCGCCGACACTCGATTAATTTTTTTAACCCCAAATCTGCCGACCGCCACCTACGTTATACTTATGTACCCCTAATCTGCTGCCCCTAACACCGTCGACCCCTATATTATATTTATGAACCCCTAATCTGCCCCCCTCAATGTCGCCTCAACCTGCCTACACTTATTAACCCCTAATCGGCCGAGCGGACCGCACCGCTACTATAATAAAGTTATTAACCCCTAATCCACCTCACTAACCCTATAATAAATAGTATTAACCCCTAATCTGCCCTCCCTAACATCGCCGACACCTAACTTCAATTATTAACCCCTAATCTGCCGACTGGAGCTCACCGCTATTCTAATAAATGTATTAACCCCTAAAGCTAAGTCTAACCCTAACACTAACACCCCCCTAAGTTAAATATAATTTTAATATAACGAAATTAATTAACTCTTATTAAATAAATTATTCCTATTTAAAGCTAAATACTTACCTGTAAAATAAATCATAATATAGCTACAATATAAATTATAATGATATTATAGCTATTTTAGGATTAATATTTATTTTACAGGTAACTTTGTATTTATTTTAACCAGGTACAATAGCTATTAAATAGTTAAGAACTATTTAATAGCTAAAATAGTTAAAATAATTACAAATTTACCTGTAAAATAAATCCTAACCTAAGTTACAATTAAACCTAACACTACACTATCAATAAATAAATTAAATAAAATACCTATAATTATCTACAATTAAACCTAACACTACACTATCAATAAATAAATTAAATACAATTCCTACAAATAATTACAATGAAATAAACTAACTAAAGTACAAAAAATAAAAAAGAACTAAGTTGCAAAAAATAAAAAAATATTTACAAACATTAGAAAAATATTACAACAATTTTAAACTAGACAACAAAAAGCACAAAAACCATGCGAGTCTCCAGGCACTATAAAGTTTTAAAAGTTCATGATTTATTGGAAACCAGGTGAAAAAAGTGATAAAAACAAAGTGAACATAAAAATGTGAAGCTGGGCTGTCTTACGCGTTTCGGCTACATGTTAGTCTTACTCATAGACACACTTTGTGAGGACAGACACTGAGCTTAAATAGCCTCTGTGACTGAAAAAACAAAGCCCCAGCTGAGCATGATTAACCAAAATACATTCTTATATTAAACTGAGATACAACTATGTAAATAGCAAACATGGGATCAGGACAAGTTCTATACTTTACAAATATTACAGCATATGAAAAAAGAATGCAATAAGAGGAAAATGCAAATAAAAATAAAAAATAATAAAAAAATACAAAATACATATATAACCACCAATATATGTATAAATCATTAACACTAGGTGTATAGGGGGAAAAAACAAAGCTACATAGTTAACGGGACATTCCCTTATAAATTGTAACATTAGTTACCATAGCTTTAATTGAAGTACAATTAATTAACCCTTATATATTGTAGCATTAGTTGCCATAGCTTCAATATAAGTACAGTTTATTAACTCCAATAGAGCATATAAATTGCATACGCTGGCATGTCTCCCTTTTAGTAAATAATTAATTTGCATATTAAAATTTAAACAACCAAAAATACATCAAGCTACAAGTGCAAGTGAAACAGTACAAATTGACCGACCGCAAAAACCAATCAAAAATTGTAGGTTTTAGAATTCACCAAAAAGGGCAGTTTTCTTTGAAAGAAAATACAATAATCTATATAAAGATATTCAGTTGGACATGAAAAATACCCAAATATAAAAATAGAAATGTATTACCTAACTATAAAAGTAGAGATATAAAGCAAGTTACTTGTCACAATATTAGAAATCGTTGGTTATTTAATAGAAGCAAGAAGCTCGGGACAGTTGAGACATAATGCCAGGATTGTTCATTGGCTAACATCCTAATACTTATATGTAAAGCCATGCCATAAAATTAGTATTTAAGGTTTATTAATTTTTTTTTTTATTTTATCATTGAATAAGGACAATCCTGATGGGGTATAGAATTAAAATTAAAACAAAAGGGGACCAGCTAATTATCAGATGGATTCAAGTTAATTCTATCAGTTAGTTTCTTTGCCAGAGGATAATGACATCACCTTCGATGTTAAAGCCTGCTGGTCTCCTTGTTCTAAGTTGAAATATCCAGTATGCCTCCTGATATAGAAGCCTACTGGACATGTCACCACCTCTATCTGGGGTCCTAACTTGCTCAATGACCTGCCATTGAAAACTATTTACATTTTTACCATGTTTATTGATAAAATGTTGTGCTAGATCTGAGCATTCAATCCCATTTTCAATATTGTTGAGATGTTCACGAATTCGTGTTCGTGCCTCTCTGGTGGAGCAACCTACATACTGTTTTTTACAGGATGTACAATCCACAAGATAAATAACATTACTGGTACGGCAATTTGTACAATTTTTTAAAACATAAACTCTCTGTGTGGCCATGGATTGAAAGCTTTTTGTTACACGGGTGCAGCCACAGGCTATGCATTTATTAAAGTGGCATTTATAATGCCCCTTGACGTGCAACTAACTGCTTGTACCTGGCTTTTTCTTTAACATACTGGGTGATAGCATGTTCCCTAGAGTGCATCCTCTTTTGGCTACAAAGTTGCACCCAGATTGCACATAGTCTTTGAGACTGTCCTCTGCTGTGAGTATCGGCAGATGTTTAGTGATTATTGAACAAATTTCCCCATATTGAGGGCTATAGGTGGTTGTAAATAGTGGTTTAGATTTATCAAATGTATTGCTCCTAGCAGAGTTGTAATTAGTTGACAACATCATTGACCTGTCAATGCGTTTTACCTCCAATAGGGCCCTATTAACAACCTTCTTATGGTATCCCCTTTCTAGGAGTTGAGTGGTCAATATTTGACTGTTCATCTCAAAGTCACTTTCATTTGTGCAATTACGCTTCAAGTGTGTAAACTGACCCTTTGCTATCCCAAAACTAGTATGTCTCGGGTGGTTGCTGTTTGCATGCAGAATTTTATTGCATGAGATAGGTTTACGATCCAAATTGGTTACCACCTGGCCCTTTTCAACATCACCTATTAGAGTTAAATCTAGATATGTTGTCAGGTTGGTATCTGATTGGAAAGTAAATTCCAATCCTGCTTCATTCTGGTTGATGAAAGACACAAAATCAGATTTCTGATTCTCTTTGCCAGTCCAAATGATCAAAAGATCATCAATGTATCTTTTATAGGTGCTGATGCAGTTACAATATGGGTTTTCCTCACCATAGACGTGGGACCGCTCCCACCAAGCCATGAAAATATTCACATATGATGGTGCAAATTTAGCACCCATGGCGGTCCCACGTCTCTGGAGGAAATACTCATTTTCAAATTTAAAGTAATTGTGATGTAATAGAAAGTCTAATGCTTTTATTATAATCTCCTTAAGAATATCATCATAATTACTCAGTTGATCTAAAAGACATCTTACTGCCTCAAGCCCTTGATCGTGCGGAATGGCTGAGTACAGACCAACCACGTCAATTGTTAGCCAAGAGCAATCTTTGTTCCAAGCCACTTGTTTAAGACAATTGAGAAGGTGCTTGGTGTCACGTAAATAAGAGGGGATCTGTAGGACAATGGGTTGGAGGAGGGAGTCAATCCAACTGGAAAGCTGCTCAAAAAGTGATCCAATACCCGAGACTATAGGTCTCCCTTTCACCACCTCCAAGGATTTGTGAACCTTATGGAGGTGGTGAAATATAGGTACAACTGGATTGGAAACATATAAGAAGTTCAAAGTGTCTTGATCTATGACCCCCTCCTCCAGGCCATCGTCCAGAAGACTCCATAGCTTAGTCTTAAACAGTTCTGTAGGATCAGAAGGTAAAATGCGATAGACATCCCTGTCATATAATTGTCTATGTGCCTCCTCTATATAATACGATCTATCCAAAACCACTATACTGCCTCCCTTATCTGAGTCTTTTATAGTGATGTCTTGTCTAGATTTTAATTTATCTAGAGCCTCTTTCTATAATGGTGTTAAATTAGGGTAGGTATGTTTGGGATTGTTATGGAGTGTAATCAGATCTTGTTCTACCCTTTTGTGAAAGGCTTCTAAAAAAGGTCCCCTTTCACGAGTGGGGTAGAACACTGATTTTGGTTTGTAGCCAACATGTGACGATTTTAAGGTCTGTGAATCCATGTATGTCTCAGCACTTAGATCCTGCAGACTAAGTATATCACATACTTCGTGAAAATCCACTATGTCATAAATGTGTTCATGAGTAGGACATAATGATGTGTCTGAGGGGAATACAGAGGCATTGTCTGGTTGTTTGTCCCAAAAGAACTTTTTTAATGTTAAATTTCTAATTAGCTTATTAACGTCGACAATAGTGTCGAAAAGACTAAACTTTTTAGTGGGGACATAGCCTAGGCCCAAACTAAGTACCTCTATTTCCCCATCAGTCAAACCAGTGGAAGACAAATTGATAATTTTCAAAGGGTATATTTGTTCCATCTTCCCCTGCCCCTGTAACGTCCCCTTCTGCCTCTTGCCCCTCTTCCTCTTACCCCTCCTCCTTCGGTGCCTCTGATGGCATTTTGAAAAACCTGTGTATCAGCTGAATTATTAGTAGGTGCTGAGGTGGCAGTGGGTCTGGGATCAGCTTCATTGTCACTAAGGAACTCCATATTCCTCTGATCATTAACTGAGATCATTGGGGTAGTATCACCCCTCTTATGGGTGTTTCTTGTGACAATGGGATCTGATCTTGCATTTTTGATGATTGGACGTAATACTTGAATTTCATCATCTGAGGGACCACTCGAGTCAAATCTGCTTTCATTATCTGAGCGGTCGTCCTCAGACGTATCATTATCAGAAAAAGTTACTTTCTTGTCAGATCTCTCTTTACTGGTGGAATGTATAGATCTAGAATTGAACCTAGACTTCCTTTGTCTAATGTTTGAGAGCTGTGAGCGCAGATGCCAGGTGTATACCCTATTATTGGTATGATCTGCGTAATCTCTATTATACTTTCTAAGTTTAAAGTTGTCTAAGTCAGTTCTAAATTTTTTAATAGTTTCTTGTAATATTTTGTCAAACTGTGAGTATTTAGGATGATTTATAAAGATATTAAGATCCTTTTGAATATTTACTAAATCCTCCCTAATCTTCTTTAACTGGGACTCTTTGTATCTTATAATTAAACCCATCAATCTGTTAGAACATTCACTTAATATGATATTCCAGTCTTTAATAAAATCTTGATCATCAACATGGAAAGAAGGGTATTTATTGAGTCTCAGTCCCCTTGGTATGAGATTCATTTGTAGATATTTCTCTAGGGCACGCTTGTCCCACCAAATCCTATACTCCTGTAAGAGAGTCTTTTCCAATAAATGAAAAATGTCACTGATAGATAAAGATTCAGTTTGTTTGATAAAAGTATCGTCCAAATATAGTCTTTCCCTATCCATGTCTGTTAAAGATCTCAGTGAAAATAAATCTGTGGTTTCCATGATATACAAAAGGAGTGAACTTTATATCATTAAATGAGTTGATAGAAAAACAACAGAAAAAAGTCCATCAGCAGGTGTCACTGTAATATTATTATAAACAGTAGTATTATCACCGAGCTCACGGAAGAAAAGAGTCAGTATGTATATTTAAACAGGAAACTCTTCCTAGTGCAGCTCTCAGTTTAATATAAGAATGTATTTTGGTTAATCATGCTCAGCTGGGGCTTTGTTTTTTCAGTCACAGGGGCTATTTAAGCTCAGTGTCTGTCCTCACAAAGTGTGTCTATGAGTAAGGCTAACATGTAGCCCAGCTTCACATTTTTATGTTCACTTTGTTTTTATCACTTTTTTCACCTGGTTTCCAATAAATCATGAACTTTTAAAACTTTATAGTGCCTGGAAACTGGCATGGTTTTTGTGCTTTTTGTTGTCTGGATATACATTGTTACCACGCTCGAATCTCAGCACTCAGGTGAACAGTAGGTGTATGGGGCTACGATCGAGTAGCAGGGAATCCCATTGGTGCAGGGGACTTTTCACGTCACGGACCGGAAGCACCTGACAACGCTCAGTTACAGCATGCAAACCAAACAGCATTACGGAGGCTGTGGAGTGGTATGCCCATACAGATGATTATCGGAGCACCGGACAACGACCTCTACGAGTGAGGAGTCAGTGGTGCAGCAGCGGTGGCAGGTTTTTCTAAAAGGCTCCCGGAGACAGGCTCAAGCAGCGAGTGTGGTGAGTTATATACCATCCCGGTGTCAAGCCGCATTCATACCTGCCATACCGCAGATCTTGCATCATCTATATCCATATACCCATTGTATTGTTTGCACGTATCATACAGCTTGGACAAGATTTATTTCCCTCCCCATACACCACACACCTTGAGCTGCACTAGGAGGAGTTTCCTGTTTAAATAAACAATTTTAAACTAATTACACCTACTCTAAGCCCCCTAATAAAATATCAAAGCCCCCCAAAATAAAAAAATGCCCTACCCTATTCTAAATTACTAAAGTTCAAAGCTCTTTTACCTTACAAGCCCTGAACAGGGCCCTTTGCGGGGCATGCCCCAAGAAGTTCAGCTCTTTTGCCTGTAAAAAAAAACATACAATACCCCCCCCAACATTACAACCCACCACCCACATACACCTAATCTAACCCAAACCCCCCTTAAATAAACCTAACACTAAGCCCCTGAAGATCTCCCTACCTTGAGTCGTCTTCACCCAGCCGAGCCAAATTCTTCATCCAAGCGGAGCAAGAAGAGGTCCTCCATCCGGTAGAAGTCTTCATCCAAGCGGGGCAGAAGAGGTCTTCCATCCGATTGAAGTCTTCATCCAAGCAGAATCTTCTATCGTCATCCTTCCGGAGCGGAGCGGCAGCATCCTGAAGACCTCCGACGTGGAACATCCATCCTGGCCGACGACTGAACGACGAATGACGGTTCCTTTAAATGACGTCATCCAAGATGGCGTCCCTCGAATTCCGATTGGCTGATAGGATTCTATCAGCCAATCGTAATTAAGGTAGGAATATTCTGATTGGCTGATGGAATCAGCCAATCAGAATCAAGTTCAATCCGATTGGCTGTTCCGATCAGCCAATAGAATGCGAGCTCAATCTGATTGGCTGATTGGATCAGCCAATCGGATTGAACTTGATTCTGATTGGTTGTCTCCATCAGCCAATCAGAATATTCCTACCTGAATTCCGATTGGCTGATAGAATCCTATCAGCCAATCGGAATTCGAGGGATGCCATCTTGGATGACGTCATTTAAAGGAACCGTCATTCGTCGTTCAGTCGTTGGCCAGGATGGATGTTCCCCGTCGGAGGTCTTCAGGATGCTGCCGCTCCGCTCCGGATGGATGACGATAGAAGATTCCACTTGGATAAAGACTTCAATCGGATGGAAGACCTCTTCTGCCCCGCTTGGATGAAGACTTCTACCGGATGGAGGACCTCTTCTTGCTCCGCTTGGATGAAGAATTTGGCTCGGCTGGGTGAAGACAACTCAAGGTAGGGAGATCTTTAGGGGCTTAGTGTTAGGTTTATTTAAGGGGGGTTTGGGTTAGATTAGGGGTATGTGGGTAGTGGGTTGTAATGTTGGAGGAGGGTATTGTATGGTTTTTTTTTACAGGCAAAAGAGCTGAACTTCTTGGGGCATGCCCCTCAAAGGGCCCTGTTCAGGGCTGGTAAGGTAAAAGAGCTTTGAACTTTAGTAATTTAGAATAGGGTAGGGCATTTTTTATTTTGGGGGGCTTTGTTATTTTATTAGGGGGCTTAGAGTAGGTGTAATTAGTTTAAAATTGTTGTAATATATTTTTAATGTTTGTAAATATTTTTTTATTTTTTGTAACTTAGTTCTTTTTTATTTTTTGTACTTTAGTTAGTTTATTTCATTGTATTTATTTATAGGAATTGTATTTAATTTATTTATTGATAGGGTAGTGTTAGGTTTAATTGTAACTTAGGTTAGGATTTATTTTACAGGTAAATTTGTAATTATTTTAACTATTTTAGCTATTAAATAGTTCTTAACTATTTAATAGCTATTGTACCTGGTTAAAATAAATACAAAGTTACCTGTAAAATAAATATTAATCCTAAAATAGCTATAATATCATTATAATTTATATTGTAGCTATATTAGGATTTATTTTACAGGTAAGTATTTAGCTTTAAATAGGAATAATTTATTTAAGAAGAGTTAATTAATTTTGTTAGATTAAAATTATATTTAATTTAGGGGGGTGTTAGTGTTAGACTTAGCTTTAGGGGTTAATACATTTATTAGAATAGCGGTGAGCTCCAGTCGGCAGATTAGGGGTTAATAATTGAAGTTAGGTGTCGGCGATGTTAGGGAGGGCAGATTAGGGGTTAATACTATTTATTATAGGGTTAGTGAGGCGGATTAGGGGTTAATAACTTTATAATAATAGCGGTGCGGTCCGCTTGGCAGATTAGGGGTTAATAAGTGTAGGCAGGTGGAGGCGACGTTGTGGGGGGCAGATTAGGGGTTCATAAATATAATATAGGGGTCGGCGGTGTTAGGGGCAGCAGATTAGGGGTACATAGGGATAATGTAAGTAGCAGCGATTTACGGAGCGGCAGATTAGGGGTTAAAAATAATAAACAGGGGTCAGCGATAGCGGGGGCGGCAGAATAGGGGTTAATAAGGGTAAGGTTAGGGGTGTTTAGACTCGGGGTACATGTTAGAGTGTTAGGTGCAGACGTAGGAAGTGTTTCCCCATAGGAAACAATGGGTCTGTTTTAGGAGCTGAACGCGTCTTTTTTGCAGGTGTTAGGTTTTTTTTTCAGCTCAAACAGCCCCATTGTTTCCTATGGGGGAATCGTGCACGAGCACGTTTTTGAGGCTGGCCGCGTCCGTAAGCAACTCTGGTATCGAGAGTTGAAGTTGCGTTAAATATGCTCTACGCTCCTTTTTTGGAGCCTAACGCAGCGATTCTATGGACTCTCAATACCAGAGTTATTTTAAAGGTGCGGCCAGAAAAAAGCCAGCGTTAGCTACGCGGGTCGTTACCGACAAAACTCTAAATCTAGCCGTCAGTCTTTTATTGATATTTTATCTGCGTATGAACTCAGCCCTGTGCGCCACTCTAGTCCCCCCCTTCCTCACATATTTAATATTGAACTGTGTTAGAGAGATCTCAGTTCACTTTAGAGTTGGCTTGAGTGCCCTTTCAGTATCTGTCCAGACCTAGCATGCCTTTACCTTAAATCTCTACTATGGGGCTTCTATGAAAACATGTTTAGTGACAGTGCTAACAGATACTACTATACTAGTTAAAGAACACATTATGTTATCTCTCATCTAAAGCTGACAGTGCTAACAAACACTGCTATACTAGTGCAAGAACACTTAATGTTATCTCTCTCCTAAATCTGACAGTGCTAACCAACATTACTATACTAGTAATACTAGGGCAAGAATACTTTATGCTATCTCTCACCTAAAGCTGACATTGCTAACTAACACTACTATACTAGTGATACTAGTGCAAGAATACTTTATGTTATCTCTCAACTAAAGCTGACAGTGCTAACCAGCACTAATATACTAGTTCAAGAGCACTTTATGTTATTTCTCATCTAAAGCTGACAGTGCTAACCAACACTACTATACTAGTGAAATAACACTTTATGTTATCTCTCATCTAAAGCTGACAGTGCTAACCAACACTACTATAATAGTTCAAGAGCACTTTATGTTATCTCTCATCTAGAGCTGAAGGTGCTAAGACGGCAGCAAGAGGCTATATTGGCTCTTTTAAATGTAGCAGCTGTGTATTAGTTTGTATAGCCTGAGGAAACCATGCTGTGACACAGAGAAACGTGTTGCTGATGGTTTTATTGATTTTAATCAAACTTTTTTAATCTTTAATGCTGCTACATCATTATTTGTTTATACAAGCCTATATAGCCTCTTGCTGCCGTTGTTTCTGCCGCTTTTGGTGCCAGTATCCTTTGGATCCCTGGACTCCTACATTGGTGGATAAGGATCGTTTACACATGTGAGTAGGATTGTTTAACCCCTTCATTCCTGCTTGGTATCATATTGGTCTGTACCATGAGGCACATTCTACTTTTTGTATTATAGAACTTTCCTTTGTCTGGTGAGACATCTTAGAAGAGCAGCCTTGTCATCTGGTACCACATCATTGGGTTGGAGACCTGTCCTGTGCTGTCACTGATTTGGAACACTATTGGTACTTTTTTTGGACTGTGTTCACTTAGCACACACTAGCATCTGCGAGTCTGGTCCTCATTTCCACAGGATTATTATTATTATGATAATTATTATTTTTTATTATTTTATTGTTTAGCTTTATTTTTCTTTATTTTATTTTATTTTTATCTTGTCTTTGATCTTATCATTTGTATTTTATCTTACCTTATTTGCTGTTATTTTTTATTTTATCAGCATCTGTTAATCCCCCTTCACCTGTAACTGTTTAGCTTATTATTTTGTTTGTATCTCTTTAGCTTAGTGTTACTTCATATTTAGTTGAGGCAGCTCTTATTGATCTAATCTGGGATACAGTGTGTCAGTATATTCCAGGGTTATAATATAATTTACATATTACTATTCTTTAAAATAACCTCCAATTAAAATGCATATACAAAACAATTGAAATTAATATTTATTTCTAAATGCTTGATTAGTTAAATTTATAAACACATTGCAATATATTAAGTAGAGAATATCTTATGAATCAATTATACACATTTATTCCATTTATTCCATTAAAATATTCTATATCAAAGTTCATAAAAATATATCTCTAAAATGAACCTTGCTTACAATAAACACCATGCATGAGAATCCCAGCACAGTCTATAATTATCTATCTTAGTTCAATCCAAATATCAGAATATGGACTATTAGCTTAACAATGCTTAATTAATAACTACCAGGGATTTAATCACAATAACCAGTTCATGTACAGTTCTGAAAGAGTTCACTATAATGACTGACTTATAAATCTGAAATGCAAAACCCTGTCTAGCAAATAAATTACTTAGCACTGAATATGACTGATTCTAATTTACACAGGGCTATGGATCTAACGTAAAACACCAAATATGTTCTTTAAATTACCAGATGCAAGTTAACTGTAGCAACAAAATACCTTTGATTTAAATAATATATATAGAGTAGCTATACGTTACAACATAACCAAATTAGTGTTCAGCTTCCAGAATTTCTTGTGGGTCATCTAAGAAGAATTTAGTCCACTATTGTAAGGATACAGGCCTTAAAATTGTTATTTCCTTTGTCCAAGAAAGTGTCCCAAAATGGCAGAGAATATACTTGGCACTAAACCTGTGTATTTTTCTCTCCAAAAGTTATGCTTCTTTGAGTTTGTCCTTGTCTAGTGTGTGTGGCAACCTTTGTCATATAAATAACTCCTTTTCTTTAATCATTTCCACAAAAATTGGATAGGCCCTTTCCAATGCTTGTCTCTGATTTGCCCTCGGATCTGAACATATCATTGGTTATTTGGAAAACACCTCCCTGAGTAGCCAGATATCTTTTGGTTGCAATACCATTTCTGAACTATAGATGGCAGCAGACAACCAGAAATGCAGTTTTACCATCAAATATTGCTGCAGTTTACATATTTCACTTTAAAAGGTTTATTTAATATACTTTAATTTCCAGTATTAATAAACTTATCTGGTCAACATATATATCCCATTTAATATAATTGAAAATGTACAATTTGAGATCAAACACAAGTATATTATCAATTCTATGTTAAAATATGCTTATTGAAGTCTCATGTCTTTTCAATATAAATATAGCCCACATCTTTGTACATCTCTTGATAGTGTTATTTTGAGTGCATGAAAACACAAATATGATATACTTCATTGGACAACACTGTTTTCTCACAGGTCTGAAATGAAAGAAACAATGTTGTTATTCTGACACAGTTAAACATTTTAGATTGATTATATAGCTACTTATTAACAAATAGCAAATATTTATCTAATATATTACTGTTAGGCATTTATTTCTCAGATCCACAATGACACATTTATACCATACTGAAGTATACCTTAACTGAAAATTATACATAAGTTGTACTTAAAATGAATTTCAAAGTTATAGTATAGACATGTGTTCATAATGCGTATTTAGAATTTCCCAGAGGCTTTGTGACCTAACATTTGATTTCCAAGTAAGTGTTAATTTCTATTTTCCTTAACTTCAAAGGCTAAGTTTCAAAGAGTCATTGCAGACAGTGCGACTGTGATCTCCACATGGGGTCATTACCTATCTGGTCTTTTATTATACATAGATTTTGAACTGAGCAAATGTAATTTAGCATATTGAGTGGGGAGGGGGTCTGATGTGTAATCAGCAAGGCATCTCATGTCTGACCTTTGATTTGCAATACACAATGTATTCAGCAATAAAATAAGCATGCTCAAATTTAATATTTGATAGATTGCATACTTATTTTATCTTAATAAATATATATACATATATGCATTATCTACTGACATTCACAGATACCCCGACAAGTGATACTGTCTCCAGATATATCATTTTGTTTTACACTTTATATCTCTCATCTAAAGATGATTGACAACCCCTATTAACCCCTATTCCGCCGCTCCCCAACATCGTCACCACTATCATAAAGTTATTAATCCCTAAACAACTGCCTTCCAGCATCGCAAACACTATTTAAATATTATTAACCCCTAATCTGCCATCCACCCCACTATACTTAAATTATTAAGCCCTACACCACCACCACTATAATAAACCTATTAACCCCTAAACCACAAGCCCTCCACAATGAAATATATTAAAATAAACTATTCACCCCTAAACAGAAAACACCCACATTGCAATAAACTAAACTAGTAACCCCTAAACCTAACGCCCCCTAATTTTAGATTCAGATTACAATTTCCCTAGCTTAAAGTAAATTGAAAATTACCTGTAAAAATAAAAGATCTACATTTAAACTAACAATTAAACTAATATAACTATTAAACTAAAATTAAAATAACTACCAATTAAATTAAACTAAACTACACAATTAAAAAATCCTAGCACTACTCTAAAAATTACAAACTATCTAATTACAAAGAATAAAAAAGACTAAATTACAAAAAATAACAAACATTAAATTACAAAAAATAACAAACAAAATTATCTAAAATAAAAAAGAATTACACCTAATCTAACAGCCCTATCAAAATAAAAAGCCCACCCTAAATAAAAAAAACACTAGCCTACAATAAACTACCAATAGCCCTTAAATTGCCCTAAGTTAAACAGCTCTTTAACTGTAAATAAAATACAACGACCCCCCAACAGTAAAACCCACCACCCAATCAACCCCCAAAATAAAAAAACCTAACTCTAACAAAAACCTAAGCTACCCATTGCCCTGAAAAGGGCATTTGGATGGGCATTGCCCTTAAAAGGGCATTTAGCTCTTTTGCTGCCCAAACCCTAAACAAAAAAAACCCACATAAAAAACCCTTAAAAATCACTAACCCCGATGATCCACTTACAGTTTTTGAAGTCCCGCTTGAACGATCTTCATCCAGGCGGCGAGAAGTCTTCATCCAGGCGGCCTCTTCAATCTTCATCTCGGCAGCAAAGTCCTCATCCAAGTGGCGAGAAGTCTTCATCCAGACGGCCTCTTCAATCTTCATCCAGACGGCTCTATCTTGATCCCGGCGGAGCGGAGCGGGTCCATCCTGAAGACATCCGGCGTGGAGCATTCTCTTCATATGGTCGCTGCCATACACTGAATCTTCAATGCATGGTACTCGATTCAAGATGGCGTCCCTGGCATTCCTATTGGCTGAAAAGTTTGAATCAGCCAATAGAAATTAGAGCTGCTAAAATCCTATTGGCTGTTCAAATCAGTCAATAAGATTTAAGCAGCCCTCATTCTATTGGCTGGGGTTTGTATACTGTTAGGGGGCGTTTGTTTGTTTTGTAGCAAAAAAGCTGTTAACTTTAGGGCAATGCCCTACAAAAGGCCCTTTTAAGGGTCATTGGTAGTTTTGGGGTGGGGGGTTGTATACTGTTAGGGGGTGTTTGTTTTTGTAGCAAAAGATCTGTTAACTTTAGGGCAATGCCCTACAAAAGGCCCTCTTAAGGACCCTTGGTAGTTTATTCTAGATTAGGCTTTTTTTTTTTTAAGGGTATTAGAATAAGAATAATTTTTATTTTTTTGATAATTTCATTGTTTTATTTTTTGTAATGGTAGGATTTTTTTTTGTGTGATTTTAGTGTTTTTTTATTTTTTGTAATTTTAGGTTTTAGTGTAAGGTAGCTTAAGTTTTATTTCATAGGTAAGTTTGTTTTTATTTTAACTAGGTAGTTATTAAATAGTTAATAACTATTTACTAACTAGTCTACCAAGTTAAAATAAATACAAACTTACCTGTGAAATAAAAATAAAACCTAAGCTAGTATTACTATTAGTTATATTGTAGCTAGCTTAGGTTTTATTTCACAGGTAAGTATGTATTTAGTTTTAAATAGGTATTATTTATTTAGTTAATAATTGTAAGTTTAATTTAGCTCTATTGTAATTATGTTAAAGTAAGGGGGTGTTAGGGTTAGGTTTAGGGTTATGGCTAGGGTTAGGGTTATGTTAGGTTTAGGGGTAGGTGTAGGGGTAAATAGTTTAATTTGGATTTTTGCGATGTTGGGGGCTGGTGGTTTAGGGGTTAATAGATGTATTTAGTTATAGTGATGTCGCCGGATGTTTAGGGGTTAATAGCTATTTATTTATACATTTTAGTATAAAGGCGGCGATATTGGGAGCGGCAGATTAGGGGTTAATAGTTTTATTTAGGTGGCAGCTATATCAGGGGCAGCATATTAGGGGTCAATAACATTATGTAGGTGCCGGTGATGTCAGTGGGGGGCAGATTAGGGGTGTTTAGACTCGGGGTTTATGTTAGGGTGTTAGGTTTAAACATAACTTTTTTTCCCCCATAGACATCAATGGGGCTGCACTACGGAACTTTTCATTCCGCGATTGCAAGTGTTAGACTTTTTTCTGACCCGCTCTCCTCATTGATGTCTATGAGGAAAGCGTGCATGAGCACGTCAAAACAGCGCTTGTTTTTTGTGCGGTATGGAGCTTAAAAGCACCATATCGCACGCACAAGTCAGCTGTTTCAAAACTTGACTATGGAGGGTGAAATAACGCTACTTTTGTGGCGTTCGTTTCGCACCCTCTATAGAGCATAACTAGTAATCTAGGTGTATGTTATTTCTCATTTAGAGCTGACAGTGCTAACCAACACTGCTAATCTAGTGCAAGAGCCCTTTATGTTATCTATTATCTAAAGCTAAGAGTGCTAACCAATACTACTATACTAGTGCAAGAATACTTTATGTTATCTTTCATCTAAAGCTGATAGTGCTAACCAACACTACTATTCTAGTGATACTAGGGCAAGAATACTTCATGCTATCTCTCATCTAAAGCTGACAGTGCTAATCAACACTACTATACTAGTGATACTAGGGCAAGAATACTTTGTAATCGCTCATCTAGAGCTGACAATGTTAACCAACAATTCTAATCTAGTGCAAGAGCACTTTATGTTATCTCTTATCTAAAGCTGAGAGTGCTAACCAGCACTGCTAATCTAGTGCAAAAACAGCTTATGTTATCTCTCATCTAGAGCTGATAGTACTAACCAACACTACTAATCTAGTGCAAGAGCACATAATGTTACCTCTTATCTAAAGCTGAGAGTGCTAACCCACACTACTAATCTAGTGCAAGAACACTTTATGTTATCTCTCATCTAGAGCTGACAATGCTAACCAACACTGCTAATCTAGTGCAAGAGCACTCTATGTTATCTCTTATCTAATGCTAACAATTCTAACAAACACTACTATACTGCACTATACAAATCAGTAGGCTCAGACTGTTATTCAGAGGTGAGATACATCTTGATAATATTATGCAATAGGGAAAAAGTATGAAGCCAGCTATAGTTAATTTGTGATATTGTAGTTCACTATAATGTGTGCCAGAATAAGTACTCTTATTAACTAAATGAAAAAACTTAAATTGTCCCATATCACTTGTTTCTTTTCATATATTAAAGTGAGAATTATATACAAACAACTCACAATTTACAAATAAACATTTCTGACATTTCTACAAAACAACATCAGTGACTAATTTAGCCACCCTTCTTTTCAATAACAGTCATAAGCCTTCCATCGATGGAGTCTGTCAGTTTCTTGAACTGTTGACGTTAAACTTTTTGTGAAACAGCAACCACAGCCTACCAGACACTGTTCAGAGAGGTGTACTGTTTTCCTTCACTTTAAATCTCCCATTTAAGAAGGCCCCAAAGGTTCTCAATAGGGTTTAGGTCAGGTGAGGAAGGGGGTCATGTCATTATTATATCATCGTTAAGGCCTTTACTGGCAAGCCACACCGTGGAGTACTTTGATGCATGCAATGGAGCATTGTCCAGCATAAATATCATGGTCTTCTTGAAAGATGCAGACTTTTTCCCATACCACTGCTTGAATAAAGTGTCTTCTAAAAACTGGCAGTAGGTTTGGTAGTTGATTTTGAGTCCATCTTTAACCCGAAAAGGTACAACTAGCTAATTTTTAATAATACCAGCCCATACCAGTACCCCACCTCCACCTTGCTGGCGTCTGAGTTGAAGTGGAGCTTTGTGTCCATTACTAATCCAGCCACGGGCCCATCCATCTGGTCCGTCAAGAGTCACTCTCATCTGTCTTCAGATATTTCTTGGCCAAGTCTTGATGTTTCTGTTAAGATTACTGCAGCTTTTACTGTATCTTTGCACTAACCTTGTTTTATCATTATATGTTAGAAGTGCTGCAGCTTTAAGCTCAGCTCACCACACCCTCTGGGTGTGTCTGGGTCTCTGTGACATCATCAGAAGCCATGTTAGTTTTACTGATGGAACCTGCTAGTAAATAAGCCATGTGGCTGTAGCTGAATAAAAGTTATCTAAAGTTCCTGCTGTACAAACTTTAAAACGCCACTTAGCTGCCTCTCACATATCAAAATTTAATCCAAACTCCCTTTCTAACTTTTTGTTTAACTATCGAAACACTCCCCATGCCACTACTGGGCTATCACCTGCAATGTTAATGTTTGGAAGACGCCTGAGAACTCCACTGGATAAAATTAGACCAGAACATTCCAAACAAGAGTTGAACACTTCTAGCGTTTCAGCATTTGTCATTCATGACAGAGTATGGGTTAGAAACTACCGTGGCCCAAATAAATGGATTCCAGCTGTCATAATACAAGGCATGGGCAACAGAATGTTTAAAGTTCAACTACAAGCTGGTGGTACAGTTTCCCGCCATGTAGAACAAATGAGACATAGATCTCAACCAGCTACACAAATATCCAATGATTCAGATGGTGAGGATATCTGGCATGGAGTGTGGTGCCCACCTGAGTCTTCTGAGGATGAAAATACAATGAACACAACTGAAACAGATCAACCTCAGAATGATTCTGTCCAACAACAAAATATCACAGATGATCAACAACCGTTGGGTACTCCTCCACAGACTATTTCTCCTGAACCAAATACTCTACGGCCCTCTAGAAACAGAAGGCCACCTTCTAGATGGCAATGTGAGGGTTCAGTGAGAGATTATTCAGCAAGGAATGACCTAATCCGAAGGCAGACTTATCGCAGAAAACATAACTGTGACTAAAATCTAGGCTGCGACCTAGGTCTTGTGCATAGACTATAAAGATAAACTGTTCTAAGTACAAGTGTATGGTTTAGTGATAAACATGTATGTCTATTACTTGTTGCATGTTACAATATTATCCACTGTCTGTTCTTTATTTTTATTTATTTTTTCTATTTTTTTTTTTTTTTTTGAGAAAAAAGGGGATGTTAAGATTACTGCAGCTTTTACTGTATCTTTGCACTAACCTTGTTTTATCATTATATGTTAGAAGTGCTGCAGCTTTAAGCTCAGCTCACCACACCCTCTGGGTGTGTCTGGGTCTCTGTGACATCATCAGAAGCCATGTTAGTTTTACTGATGGATCCTGCTAGTAAATAAGCCATGTGGCTGTAGCTGAATAAAAGTTATCTAAAGTTCCTGCTGCAGAGTCTCAGTGATATGTGCAAGAGACATCAGACACAAGGTAACAGCACACAACTAAATGTTCTAATCCTGACTACACAAACATAACAGTTTCAACTTGTGTGTCTTGTTCAGTGGTGCTCAGGTTTCAGCCTTCCTTACATTGACCATGTCTCTGAGCACTAAACACATTGTACTTCTGGGCACTCCAGGTAGGTTGCAGTTCTGGAATATGACAGCAATGGAGGATAATGGGTTCCTCGTAGCTTCACATTTGATTCTTCTCAAATCTTTGGCAGTTAATTTGCGTCTTTTGTTCTCAACACGTTTCTTGTGACCCTGTGATCACGCCCCAATATCTTAGCAATTTCAAGAGTGCTTCATCCCTCTGAAAGACTTTTTACAATTTTTGACTTTTCAGAGTTACTTAAATCTCTTTTTTGGCCCACTTTGCCTGAGCAAAAGAAGCTGCCTAATAATCATGCATACCTTGACATAGGGTGTTGATCTCCTAAGGCCACACCCTCCCTCATTACACAAATACACATCACCTGATATGCTTATATCCAATAAGCATTCACGTTTATACAACTTGGAGTTGGACAATATGCATAAAATGATGATTTGGTCAAAATACTCACTTGCCTAATAATTGTTCACACAGTGTATAAAAAAAAAATATAAATATGAATATTACATGATACCTGATATTCAAAAGCTTGCCGCTCAAGTGATATAATCTAAGACATCTCGTCAGTATGGAGAGGTCCCTAAAAATATGCTAGGAACATACATTTTCATGTGAAAGATATTTATCTGACTATGCAGGGTTTTGCATGAATTGGAGATACCTACATTAAAAGATAAAGTCTAAAAAAAATCCCAAAGATTTTGCATGATTTCTCTCCAATGCCATCAAGCTTTTTTTTTTTTTTTTTTTTTAATTTTTTATTGAAGTTTCATGGAAAGATAAACTACAATACAGGGTTTGTCCGTTAACGACATTAACATCAAGACATGACATACAATATTGCGACATGTACATTATCCATTTAGCCTGGGTAAGGATAACAAATCTAAACAGTTAGTTGAGAGATAATCAAAATAACAATAACAATATTAAAAGACAAGCTATAGCTCATGGGATCGCATGCCATGTCTAGTGAAGTGTAAAAGAAGGGTTTGAACAAACTGAGATGTAACTTTGTTTTACATTGTAGTGAAACATGGTCTCCACAGCTGTAAACAGAAAAAATAAACTATGATTTCCTATTGGAACTATCATGTTTTGGAGAGTTGGTTTTTGCAGTGACCACAGATGGGTCGTAGGGGGTAGAGAAGAAAGGGTGTTGCAGTGGGCAAGAGCCACTCGAGTTATGGGGGAGATAGGGAGGGGGATGAGGAAAGGAGGGAAGGAAGAGGAGGGCGAAGCAAACTGTATTAGGGCCGTCGGGTGGGCCTAGATATTAGATTGTATGAGCTAAACTTAGGGAAGTATGTAAATTGGGTCTTTTATATCTACTTTCGGCATTAAAGAGATATGTATAATCTTATGGAGACGAAGGCTAAGAGTAGTTAGAATGATAAGGGGGTCTGTCTATAGAGTCTCATTCCACCAGGAAGTGTCTACAATAATGTGAGGATATAGTATAAGACTTGGGCTAGTGTAATAGTCGCCTATAATAAAAGTCTCCACTAGGGTATGTTACTCATGGGGTATAAGAGCTGAGGTAAACAGACTATACTACATTAATACGTCTCAATCCTGGGTATAAACTGATATGTCCGTCCTAGATATCCGAGAATTAATAACTGACGAATATAACATAGGTATATCCCTTAACTAATAATCTTGACAGATCAGGATGATTATGGCTCATATAAAGTGAATGAAAGGCTCATGTACGGCAGCTAGCATCATCCTTAATATAGATAGATAGGGGACACCAGGGGTTACAGGCATGCGTATCTATCGTGTGGGAAGAGGAAATGAGAGACAATCAGCTATCACTACTTTGACATGAGGAGCACCCACAACATCTAACTTTTAGTTAGAGACATATGCAAGTATGTTAATATTTACAAACCGTGGGGTTTCCATGAAAATATATGAGTTCTATCTAAAGCTGACTACTTGATCTATCATAACTGCAATGTGTTGAGTGTCCTATTAGAACAGCCAATTAACTATAAATAGTATACCCCTATTAACCAAACCTGTGCTACTGCTAAAATGTATGTATTGGGGATATCAAGCAAACTATATGCTATGCTTGGGTGAGACTGAACTCGCAATTCACAAAAGAATGTTACAGCATGAGGTGTGAGGAGCAGACATGTCATAAATAATGCTTGTGTCTGGATTGGTAATAGCTATGCAGTGCTCTAGGAAGGAGGGAGGAGCTTTCTACACTTAATACCTTTATGCTTGTTATCACTATCTAAACCTTCTCAGCACATTTATGTAGCTTTATAGGGGAGATAGTTTAACCAGCTAATGACGGCAAGCATATCCTGTCAGACACAGTGAACCAAACTTACACAGAGTGAGGTTAAACATTATGGTGCAGGGGGTGGCGGAGCTAACCGCCGAGGAGACAAGACGCATATGATAGTAGCTCCTGTCTTTGCCTTATGTTTTTGGGGGATAATCTTACCCTAGGAGCTCACAAATACTGAGGAGGTGGTATACCCCTATCTGGGACACTGCTATACGAGGTGGAGCAAGATTGAGGATTAAGGAGCGCTCCCCTGGTTTTCTACCGGATCCACAAAGTGCGGCCTAGCCACGAGGCGGTGTAAATATGGAGGCCTCTCGCATGGCTATATTGGCCCTTATTGAGGAGCATCACCGTAATCTACTATGTAGACTAGACCGGCTAATACTGATTAGCAGTCGCTTGGGCTCGGAGGGAGATAGACCTCCTGCGGCAGTCCGAGTGCGGAGATGGCAGTCCGGCAGTCCGAGTGCGGAGATGGTGACTGGGGAAAATCTGCATGCTCAGCCTGACCTGATGCCGCTACAACGCTTCTCACCTCATACTAACGCTGCCTGGTTCCTATACAGAGGTGAGGTCATCTGGCTGAATGCGGGGACTTGCCTTCGCGGCCTATCTGCGGTACATGCCGACCAGCTTCCCCAGGGCGCACCTGTCTTCCCAGCTGTTCAGACAGGCATTAAAAACTGGCGAGTAGGTGTGGGTTAGTTTAAGGATTTTACCCTGGGACCCACGACATCCTTCTACCCGGTCTTTTCAGATATGTACACCCTCATACCATCTTGGCTACCGCTATCTGCAATATTAATTGACTCCAGAAACAGAACTGCTTTTTTTACTTTAGAGATGTCTTTTCTATCTGGCAATCTGGAGCAGCATAAGTGAGACTTCCTACTCTAAGCATTATATACTCTCTCCACTACCTATCTTATCCTAAGAGACCATATATGCATACACTTAATATCACTATGCTTTTTAAGGGGACAATGCGTGCTATAGCCCGTTTATTTTATCTTTAAACGCACGCAGCTGGACTCATATATTGTAAATGAATGTGAATGTTTATTTACCCTACAATGTCTGTATTTTGAGTATCAAACTGATCGATGTTGGGAAGTTCTGTTCTTTTGAATTTATAATGTAGTGAGAAAGGGGGCATTTTATTTTATGCTGGTTGTGCAGATATGTCTACCCCAACACAGCTTTGGCTACCGCTAGGGACAATATTCATTGACTTAAGCAAAGGATCTGTTTTTCACTCTTGGGGATGCCCTCCTCAATCTGACAGTCTGAAGCAGTATAAGAGAGCCCTACACACATGACCTACATCATTGTTATTTCCCTATATATAAGAGACTTAGACATGGGATAAGTTGAGTCTTGGGTCTGGGGCTATAGCGCTATGTTACAACCAATATGATTTGCATGTTCTTGCCTATTAGTACGTCTGTATTATTGTCCACCCTATCCAAGACATTACTGTATGAGGGCTGTAAAAGCCGATTTGTATGTGCTTCATGTGTTTAAGACAGTTCACTGCTAATTATTTATCAAGCATATTTGAATATTTTATCTAAGCTAGTTACCTACTCCTCCAAAAATCTAAGTGTATATGTCTTTGTATGCAGATCCCTTAAAATATCATTATATACTAAGCCTCGACCTTTATAGCTCTTAAGGGGTTACTCTATGTCTGTGCTATTAAGAAGCGGCTATTCAGCTAAGGTGATACAAAAATGTGTGTACAGGTTTTAGAAATGTTGTTTGGGACTATAACTGGGTACATGAATACAGAATCACATTAGCCGCTCTTGATATCCAAATGGATACCTACTGTCCCCAGTACCCCTGGGGCTTATGTTAGGGATCACTTGTTAATTATCTGTTTTAAATCCGCCCCCCCTCTGTCCCTCTTCTCCTCTTCCCTTCCCCTTTCCCCCCCTCCCCCCCTCTCCTCCCCCCCCCTCTCCTTTCCCCCCCTCTCCTTTCCCCCCCTTCCCCTCCTCTCCTTTCCCCTCCTCCCCCTCTCCTTTCCCCTCCTCTCCTTTCCCCCCTCTTCTCCCCCCTATCCCCTCCATTTACCCCTCTCCCTTCCTCTCCCCTCCTTCTCCCCCTTCCCCCCTACCCTATCCCCCCCTTTTCCCTTATTCCTCCCTCTTCCAAATATGTGGTAAGGGATAATCACCTTATCCTCCACATTCCTATTTGGCAGAGTTGTGCTGTCTCTGCCCTGCCCGTAGAGCCTTGTTTGAGTGTGTCCCGGTTTGTTTATAAAAATGGCTCCTCGGGAATTTCCTATGTTTACTATTCTGTGTTCAATACTTCTAGATACTTTTTTACTCTCATTTCAGTATAAGAGTTTTTCTCACTTATGTACCTAATGTATGGGATAATACTTCTGGCGCGTTGCAATAGGTTTAGGGATTGTATAGTTCTCACTTGATTATAAGTCTTTTGAACCTACAGCTTTTAGACTCACATTCTTATTGACCTCCTGGTAGCTGTTTTAAAGTGACCAGTCATACGCTGGCACCTATTAATGTTCAAGTTTAATTATGAACCAGTCCCTGTAGCTTATTCTCCTGAAGTAGTGTAAGGTACTCATGGATATATTGTAAACTTTTCACTTCCTTCTTACATCTCCTTCAGTTTTTTTTGTTAGTTCTTCTGGACCTAACCATGGTCCCAGCGGCTATAGGAAGGGGGATATAAAATGTAGGCCTCATTCAGGCCTGAACTAACTAAAAGCCCTCTGAGTAGTACATTCATCTTACTGAAGTCCAAAAGCGGCCTCGGCTACCATGGGGGGAAAAAAGGGGGTGATTTGAGGTTTGCTCTGCCATTTTTTTATGTATATCCCAATCTACGAGTCCTCTATGATTGTTATAGTAAGAGATTTATACCCAAACTTGGTATTTAGCATTTGTCTCTGTTCATGAAACCTATATTGTCATATACTATGTGCCATATGTTTGTTTGAGCAAACTGATTCCTGTCTGTTATTGTTATTCCCTCAATAAAAAATACTATTATAAAAAAAAAACAAAAAAAAAAAACATTATGGTGCAAACACACTTAGACAACAAAGAATTAGCAATAGAACGTCAATAAAATAATAATAAATAAAAGGATTCTCGCAGGTGTTTAGCAACAGTCCCAGAGGAGACCACACCATCGCTCTAAGTCCCATGACGAACCAGCAAAGGCTGGGCACATGTAGTAGTGAAATAGTCAGTATAAATTTACGTCTTAACTGGGAGGCTGCAACATTGATCAATTTAAAATACTAATTTCCTCCCATGAAATGCAGGGGGAAAACCATAAAAATTATATAATCATGCAAGGCCATAGTATATTTGACTAGAGATAACAAATAGTAACACGCTTTGGGGTGTATATAGCAATAGAGTCTCGCTTTTGCGTGACCCCAGATTACTATTGAGGATGCTATAGACTAATATTATGGTGGTACATGTGACTAGATAGGGTGGGTGATATAGAATTAGTGAAATAGGATCCACTGATAATGCATATGGCGAGGAAAGCTGACTTTCTTATCTGTAGCTGTAGCTTGTTAGTGAGTCAGTTGTTATGCAAATTATAGCAATAGATAGTATAGATACTAACAGGTTTGCTAGATATCAAAACATAGGAGAATAAACATGATTTCCTCATCACAATGATAACATATTTATACAGTGGCAGTAGGTCAAATAATGGGGAGGTAGGAATAACTAAAGTCTCTTTTTGATAATCATGAGAACCTCCTAACAACTTAGAGGTTAAGCAAGTAAACAGTGAAGCATAACGTGTAGGAGTTGTCTGGGGGAGCATGTTTGATAGATCAACATAATACAAAAATAATGCAGCTACACAGGTATTAATCTGTATCCAGCTCCGTATATATAATCAGCAAACCTGAACATTACCTACATAGGCTCACAGAAAATCTACACTACTCTGTACCTTTACTTAAGAAAAGGAGCAAACAGCAATATCCGAAAAATACTTTGGTTATATCTAAAAGGACTATTAACCTTTTTTATTCTGAGATAGCCAGACACAGGAAGCATAGCACAATGAGGAGTAGATATACATGTAATCATGCTGTTTAAATAGTTAAAGGTAGTATCCAACAGTGGTGCTGTCAGTATATATTATATATTACAAAACTTTAATATTTAGTAACACCCTGATGCAGTTTGTGCTCTAATACCAGCTAACTGGAACCGTAGCTGGATGTCCTTGTGGGGTAATACAGAGAGCAAGAGTATTAGTGGGTAGTAGCTCAAGACCCTCTAAACATCAGGCTCAGAGTCGTCATTAGGGTCATTTGTAACTGTTCATATTACTGGTGCCTGTATGTAAAGTCCTTTAGCCTACTCCAACTTGTTCCTGTAAGTTCAAATATCTCAGCCGATGCCCTCTCTCATACAGAGACTTTTATAAATAGGGCAACTAAACAGATCTAGATACCTTCGTGAATGGGACTGAAAGTTATGGGGAATCAAATAGATCAAGTCGCCTCTGTGAAAAGCCAATTTCCCTTTGGAGGGCCACCACGCTGTAACTTTTGCTGGGCCGTATTTCTGCTCATATAATCAATGCCCTTCTTGCTGCTCGGTATCCGTTTCAATAGCGGAGGGCTGTGGGGTACTACGCTGCTCAGAAAAACATATTTGTGCTGACATCTTGTATCTTAAGGTCTGATTTGCCATCCCGTGCCTCTTCACGGCTTCCTTATATACCCCAAGTGGCGGGTATGTGTCGCCTGCTAATTGCACTCTGTAGTCTCTGATTTCACCCGGTGTCTTGGGTCTTTTAGTGACTTGAGACCTGATTAGGCGTAGACGAGAGTGGGGAGAGGGCAGCTGATGCCGCACAGCTTTATTCTGGGGAGATCCCACTTGTTGTAAACTATCTGCAGCTATGTGGAACAATTTAGCTGTGTGGGATTGTTCCGGGTCCTCTCTGGTAAAAACATTGGTCGAGCTCCCTCTAGATTGCATTTCCTGCGGTCGGTCAGCAAAATAATGGTTAAGCTGTAGATCTTCAATCTGACCAGCCGCATGGGTGTCTGAGCAGGGTAGGGAGGCAACGCCATCTTGGTTACGGAGCTCCATAAAAATAGACTGCAAGCTGAAAAATTGGCTGTCAGCTCTCTCTAACATGTCCTGCAGTAAAAGAGCAGAGTGTATGAATGAAACCTCCATTATGGGAGAAGGTTAAGGGAAAGATATAGGTGCTTAGGGCTTCAAAAATCAAGGTTCTAGAGAACAAATATCAGGAGCTCAGTTAGAGCACGTCTTTCCTCTTAGGCAGTTGGCTCCGCCCCCCCGCCATCAAGCTTTTTAATATCAGGCCCATAGTGAGAAGAAACTTCACTAAAATCCTTCACAAATAGCTTATACGGGTCTCAACATTGCCACCCTCACATTTGTCAATTTAGCACAAACCTGTAACACTATATGGCAAAATCCACTTATTAGTATATACAAAATGTCTCTTTCAATAAATATATTGGTATTCAAGGGGAGTGCCCTTAAAATATATAATCTTTATCAATGGACACATTCATAAGAAGTAATTCCATTTAGAAAAGAACAAACATGAAATAAAATTGCTCTAACTAAATAAAAACTAGAATAATTAATATACTAGAAAATAAAATAAAAAAAACCTGAGAATAATAATAATAATAATAATAATGGGACATGTGGGGGCTGTTGGAGGGGTACTGCCCTCACTGCCCCATTGGAATAGCCCACCACTGAAACACATACAGGCACACTATTGAGCACCTCAGAATGTGAGCCAAACAGTTAAATACAAATTTTTTAAGCTAAGCTTAAAGATAGAGAAGTGCGCTTGTAAAGGCTAAAAGTATCACAACACCAATATAAAAATAAACATATATATTTAATAAAATACAATGTAAATACAAAATAAAAAGGGACGTCTCCCTATACTGTAAATGTAGACAAGTGGACTATAACTATTAAAAGCGGAATAGAAAGATAAAAGCAAATAACAAGTTATTATTCTTTAAAGGTTCATAAAGTTTTAGAGGATTAAGAGCCAATCAATTTTGCACAGTCCTTGCTAGATCATTGCTAGATCATGGGTCTGAAAATCATGCACAGTGTCCTGTTTGTGCAGCGTGTGTATCTTACACAGGGCGGCAATGGTATGAAGACAAGGAGGAACACTCATAGGTAAAACACTTTGGTACTTTATAAAATATAATAACCAGAGTTCATATACGGCATCTAGTTCATATATGGTGACAGTGTGCGGACAGCCCTTCAGGGATTAGTAGGTGGTACTTTACCATATTCCGATGGTAGGTCTCGGTCAAATCTTGGACCGTTGTTGCGGCTAACAGCCGCTCTCCCAAGCTGTTCTCTGCAAACCTGCTCACGTGTCGGACGGCGTCTGACGTCACACCTCACTTCTCAAAATCAAAGAGGTGTTGCTTCGCGTAATCCGACAGCTGTTTGTAGATTTCTACTTTGTAACTTTGTTTTCCAAAGAGATGTATGTTCGGCCCTTAGAGGTATATTATGGGCTTACAGCATAGAATAGAATATGCAGATTCTTCCTCACTTCCAATGAAGTAGTTTGTCGATTAACCCGGGTTAAGAAATGCTGTATCAAGGATGCTTCAGATAAAAGCTGCAATGTCACTTCACAAGCGACGCGTTTCGCCCTCCCTTGGGCTTTATCAAGATGTTTGTGACATGCAGCTCAAACTCTTATATAGGATGTATTCTTTTGTGATATGTTTGCAGGTTAATTGATAAGTGACACCTTCTTTTTTCTAAGGTGGTATGTGTTCCTTTAATCCATTGTATTCATCATTACACCTTTGATATACTGCTTTTAAGGTGGAATTGTGTAGTCTTGTACCCCATGATCTAAAATTCTTAGTTACCTTGGCATATAAATAATTGAAAATAGGTTAATGAAGAAAATTATCCCTCATATGATATAAGGAATCACTGATCCTCGATATATTATTGTACATCTATTTGACATTCTTTCTATTCATATGATATCTACATACATATTGCTTAATTATTTTCACATATATATATTTAATATTTCTCTGTTAGCAATAAAAGAAACAATAGAAAGAAATAGAATGAAATTAAATTAAATAAGAAAAAAATAATAAGAGGTGAGTTCGAATACACATATTAATCCTTATTCGTGTATATTAGTATAGTGAAGTGTGCCTTATAAAAAAAAAAAAGTGATAGAATATGTTATTCATTGAGAATTTATTTAAATAGTGTATTTATTTAGTCTTACTCATACTATCTAGTTTATATTTATATATTAAACAATACAGAACTAGAGTTCGTATAAAAATGTGTGTAGTGTATTATTTCCTACTTAAATCCTAGTCATGTGTCGGGCCATAGATACTATGCATAAGTGCAGGTGCATAAAGTGCATAAACAGTGTGATTATTCAAATAAAAATGGTGAGAGGTCTAATTAAGACCTTTTGGAAATAAAGTATCAAACTTATATATTAATTTGGCCTCTTTTATTAAAAGTGTCTTTTCTGTGTTTCCTCCTCTCCAATGTCCACTAACTTTCTGTATTCCCCAATAATTAAGGTGTTTGGTGTTGCCCTGATGTACTTCTTTAAAATGTTTGTATAATGATGAATAGTGACTGGGAATATCCCAAACATAGAGGTAACTATAGGGGAAGACAACCTAGACAAGAGAATAGAGAATTACCCACACCCACACAGAATAGGTTTTTACCTTTAAGAAAAGACTCTGTAAATACAGATAACACTATTCCCAATGTACAGTCTCCTTTTTTTAGGTCGAAGCCCTCCAACAGAGGGCACATCAAAAAATTTACAAAAAATGGAACTAGAACAAATACAAAGAAGAAAAAGAAATTTAGAGGAAGGAGAGGAGGAGGAAAATCTAAAAGATCCAAAAAGATGGAGATGAATAATAAAAAAGGGGGCATCTTTAATTTAAGTAGCATCGAATTAACTAAAGAACAAGAAAAATTACTTAATTTAGGTCTCTCTTATGCTCCCACTGTCCGAATGAACAAATTTAATACCCACATACACATTAAGAAATTCGTCAGAAACTTAACCCTAAAAAGGTTTTTTTATGAAAAGCACATTAGAAAAACAGAGTACAACATCCAATAAAGAACCTGATAAATACCAACATACTGATCTCAAGTCCAAATCCCGATTTTACCCAACATCCTCAAAAGGGAATTATTTAGAAACCTTCGAGAAAATAGTATCAAATGATATAAAGAAATGCCAACCCCCACTAATAAGAAAACAAAATATAAACAAAAAAGAAAGAGAAATTTTAGGTAAATTACAGAAAGACTTCAAAATAACCATTAAACCGGCGGATAAGGGTGGGGGGGGGTAGTGATAATGGATACTGATAAATACTTGGCTGAAGCACATCGACTTTTGAATGATAGTAACACCTATGAAATAATATCTATGAACCTCACTGAGAAATTCACAAAAACTCTCAATAATATGCTGATTGAAGGTAGAGAAAAAGGGATATTAAATGATAAGGAATTCCACTATCTAACACCTAAGCATCCCAAAATCCCCATCTTCTACTTTTTACTAAAGGTGCACAAATGTCTAATAAATCCACCAGGAAGGCCCATCATATCGGGCATTAACTCAATCTCCGCTAATCTGTCCCAGTATATAGATCGATTTCTACAACCCTATGTAACCAAACTGAAATCACATTTAAAAGATTCCACCCAATTATTAAATATTTTAAACTCTCTAAAATGGGAAAAAGGTATGATGATCGCCACATGCGATGTATCATCCCTATACACAGTGATTAATCATCAACAGGGAATATCAGCAGTCAAACACTTTTTAGATAAAGACACTAATATGGAACCCCAACAAAAAGAATTTTTATTAAAAGGCATCCAATATATATTAGAACATAATTTCTTCTCTTTTAACAACAAGTTCTATAGACAAGTGGAAGGGACCGCTATGGGTACGAGGTTCGCACCGAGTTATGCAAATCTTTTTATGGGTGTCTGGGAAGATAATTTCTTTCATAATGACGCACTCGGTGCGAACCTCGTACTCTATAAGCGGTACATTGATGACCTGGTGATCATATGGAAAGGGTCAGAAGGGGAACTAATACAGCTTTTTGAAAGAATGAATATTAACAATTATGGACTTAAATTCGTCTGCAACCACAGTTATACTAAAGTTAATTTCTTGGATCTAGAGATTATGATAATTGAAGACAAAATAGAAACAAAAACATATTTCAAGCCAGTCGATTGCAACAATCTGATACACGCAGACAGTTGCCATTTAAACGTATGGAACGAGAATATCCCTTACGGACAAACTTTGCGAATAAAAAGAAATTGCTCGAGAATTGAGGATTATGAAAATCAGGTAATCATTCTAGCAGAGAAATTTGAAGATAGAGGGTACGAAAGAACAAAAATAGATAATGCAATTGAGAAAGCACGTTTGACTAATAGGGAAGATTTACTCAAATATAAAATCAAAGAAAAAGATTTAAACGATAGGATTAAAGTTCCCTTCATTACTGACTTTAGTGCAGACCATAATCTTATTAAAAAAATAATAAGAAAACATTGGCACCTCTTAAAGGAGGATAATATTATTGGGGACAAACTTGCAGAGAAACCAACTTTTATTTCTAAAAAAGCAAAAAAAATTTAGGAGTATGCTTGCTCCCAGTGAACTTAAAATGAGGCATAAGAACAAAATCCAGCAAGATATGGTAGGTAAAATACCAACAGGTTTCTTCCCTTGCTATACATGCAAAGCATGTAAACACAGCTCTAAACTCAAGACTCTAAATATAAATAGTTCAGAAAACAACTTTGTCATAAGGGACCTAATAAGATGTACACACAAGAATATCATCTACGCATTAAAATGCTCATGTAACCTTTTTTATTTTGGTGAGACCACTAGATGTCTCAAGGACAGGATAAGGGAGCATCTCCTTAGTATTGAAAAAGGCAGAGAAGACACATCATTATACAAACATTTTAAAGAAGTACATCAGGGCAACACCAAACACCTTAATTATTGGGGAATACAGAAAGCTAGTGGACATTGGAGAGGAGGAAACACAGAAAAGACACTTTTAATAAAAGAGGCCGAATTAATATATAAGTTTGATACTTTATTTCCAAAAGGTCTTAATTCGGAATTAGACCTCTCACCGTTTTTATTTGAATAATCACACTGTTTATGCACTTTATGCACCTGCACTTATGCATAGTATCTATGGCCCGACACATGACTAGGATTTAAGTAGGAAATAATACACTACACACATTTTTATACGAACTCTAGTTCTGTATTGTTTAATATATAAATATAAACTAGATAGTATGAGTAAGACTAAATAAATACACTATTTAAATAAATTCTCAATGAATAACATATTCTATCACTTTTTTTTTTTTTTTTTTATAAGGCACACTTCACTATACTAATATACACGAATAAGGATTAATATGTGTATTCGAACTCACCTCTTATTATTTTTTTCTTATTTAATTTAATTTCATTCTATTTCTTTCTATTATTTCTTTTATTGCTAACAGAGAAATATTAAATATATATATGTGAAAATAATTAAGCAATATGTATGTAGATATCATATGAATAGAAAGAATGTCAAATAGATGTACATTAATATATCGAGGATCAGTGATTCCTTATATCATATGAGGGATAATTTTCTTCATTAACCTATTTTCAATTATTTATATGCCAAGGTAACTAAGAATTTTAGATCATGGGGTACAAGACTACACAATTCCACCTTAAAAGCAGTATATCAAAGGTGTAATGATGAATACAATGGATTAAAGGAACACATACCACCTTAAGAAAAAAGAAGGTGTCACTTATCAATTAACCTGCAACCCTATCACAAAAGAATACATCCTATATAAGAGTTTGAACTGCATGTCACAAACATCTTGATAAAGCCCAAGGGAGGGCAAAACGCGTCGCTTGTGAAGTGACATTGCAGCTTTTATCTGAAGCATCCTTGATACAGCATTTCTTAACCCGGGTTAATCGACAAACTACTTCATTGGAAGTGAGGAAGAATCTGCATATTCTATCCTATGCTGTAAGCCCATAATATACCTCTAAGGGCCGAACATACATCTCTTTGGACAACAAAGTTACAAAGTAGAAATCTACAAACAGCTGTCGGATTACGCGAAGCAACACCTCTTTGATTTTGAGAAGTGAGGTGTGACGTCAGACGCCGTCCGACACGTGAGCAGGTTTGCAGAGAACAGCTTGGGAGAGCGGCTGTTAGCTGTAACAACGGTCCAAGATTTGACCGAGACCTACCATCGGAATACGGTAAAGTACCACCTACTAATCCCTGAAGGGCTGTCCGCACACTGTCACCATATATGAACTAGATGCCGTATATGAACTCTGGTTATTATATTTTATAAAGTACCAAAGTGTTTTACCTACGAGTGTTCCTCCTTGTCTTCATACCATTGCCGCCCTGTGTAAGATACACACGCTGCACAAACAGGACACTGTGCACGATTTTCAGACCCATGATCTAGCAATGATCTAGCAAGGACTGTTCAAAATTGCTTGGCTCTTAATCCTCTAAAGCTTTATGAACGTTTAAAGAATAATAACTTGTTATTTGCTTTTATCTTTCTATTCCGCTTTTAATAGTTATAGTCCACTTGTCTACATTTACAGTATAGGGAGACGTCCCTTTTTATTTTGTATTTACATTGTATTTTATTAAATATATATGTTTATTTTTATATTGGTGTTGTGATACTTTTAGCCTTTACAGGCGCACTTCTCTATCTTTAAGCTTAGCTTAAAAAATTTGAGTGTATGGTTCCTTGACACATAACAGGAATTGTATCTTTAGATAAGTGTATAGTACCCTCTCTTAGCGCGTCTAATCTTTTAATTGTAATTTACAAACAGTTAAATAGTCAGTTCGCTCCAAGATAAAACATATTTTTTTATTTGTATTAATTCTCTGTTTGGAGAAACTTTTTTATCTTGTCTTATTTGAAATATGTTGCATTGCTTTGCCAGTGTAGAGTATCTCTAGGCTAAAATCTAAGTAAAGCATAAAAAGATAATTTGGAGTTTGCATGCTTTGTAAACCTATTTCATATGTGTTTTATATTATTTATGGTTATACTGTATACAGCTTTTTTACGTCATGCATTTTTTTCGCATGGAAGAAAGTGTTTTTTAATTATTTCTCAAATCAATTCAGGGTGACCTAAAGAGTTCATTAGAATTGTCTGTCAAACACCCACAGCAGATCTGATCACTAATCCTTTAATTTTTAGAACATTTTCAACATGTTATGTTAGGCTTTAGAATAAAACTCTTCTGGTATTTTTTAATGTATTATGAGTGAGATTCCCAAGGCTTTTTACTTTTTTTTAGTGACAAAATAATTGGTATCTACAATATATTGTAAATATCAATATCAGTTATAATTTTTACATCACTTGTCAAATTTTTCTTACCATATGGGTTACACGATTATCAGAACAAAACTTTTTTGTCTATCATATAATCTTTACTATTCATCAAACTGGCTTTTACAGTCAGTATTATGAATTAAAAAGCTTTCTTGTTCTTTTTGTGAATCATTCAGTTTATCTTTTAATGCAGAGACCTTTTATTTTAAGCTATTAAATTCACTTCCTTGTTCTTCTCTGTGATATTCATTACATATAAGCTTGTCATTGTACTTTTAATGCATTCTATGAGTATGATATTCCACATTTGCAAATTCTGTCAGATTCATCCCATTTTTCATTATAGTGATTATGGTACTATTTAGTCATATAACATATCTTTTGCCCAGGTCTCACAAATCAGAGTCAAGCAAATCAGAGTCAGATCTTCCTATTTGTTTGTAAAATTACTAACTTATCATTTGTTTTTTTACACAGCTGTCCGGGTTACATATAAAAAGCAAAACAATTTAATTTTTTTTTTTTTTTTTTTAAGAATACAGATGCAAGCCATTAATAAGATGTAGAAAACAACAATCAGCTAACCTTTATATAACCAAATTCAAGAACATTTATATAAAAAACTTTCAAGAAAATAACACAAAATACTACTCAACAAAGCACAACTTTGAAACCTCTCTGCATTTCCCACAGTTTCTATAACTCTGGTTTCGTACATTAAAGCCCAATATCTCAAGGAGAACTCCAACAATGTAAGACAATAAGTATAATCTATAATAGTGTTTGTTTCTCAAATAATTTAGAATAAAGTAGTATTCAGGATTTTTCAATACATTATTTACAACCAAGCATGTTTAAAATAACAGCAAACACAATAAATAATAAATAGTAATAAATAATTAAAAAATACAAGCAAAACAACATGTGTACAAGCTTTACAATAACAGTTAACCATTAGATAGACCAAATGTAAGAAAACAACACAACATAAACCCAATGTTTAGGTTTTAACCATAAAGAACCTTTCTAAATATTCTGTAGTTTTACAACTCTGATGTCATAAAATAAAGCCCAATATCCCAAGGAGACCTTATTGGAGCGAGGAGCGTAAATGTGATTGAGAGATTTAAGTGTTCCTTATGCTCAAATCCCTATTACAAGTAGTAGTCGAGTGGAATAAGCGTGCGAGCAGAAGCGGTATTTACCGCTTAACTCGTAATCTAGCCCAAAATAGCTATACTCTTTAATGGTGTTTATATCACAAACATTAAGAGCAGGGATGGCCAACTTGCTAAGTCATGGGGCCGCAGGTCAATATTTTAGAAGCCTTAAGGGCCGCATATAAATTTATGATTATTAAACACATAAATAACAATACATCAGTAGTGTATGTGGTCTAATAGACTTCTCTTATTGACCCCATAATGTATAGACAAAGATTGTATATAAGCAGTGTCCACCACATATCTTTGCTTATTTGTAGGAGCAGAAAACTTACTTTACATTACCAACATGTATAGGCCCCCCCTGGACTCACCGCCCAGCATACTCCTCAACAGGCTTTGATCACTTTATGTAATCTATCATTCAACATGCATGAGGATTTACCTGCAATCCTGGGTCACAATCTTCCCAAGTCCACATTACATGCAAGCATCAGGGGAATTACCAAGTAAGCAGCTACTGAAGTGACTCGACAAGCATAGTGTCTTCTGTCCCATAGTGATGACATCAGTAGTAACTCCAGTAGTAACACAAATAACAATATACATCCCAAAAAATATGTACAGTGGCACAGGTGATTTAGGTAAGGTTGCAGGGTACCCTTTTCTTCTATTCTTCATTTAAGAGAGCTCTTTGAGGGTTAACCACTGAAAGCATCTTATCTCTGGTAAATTTTCTGAGCGCTAATTGCTACCGCGAGCTTGCGGTAGCAATAACCAGCCACTTGTAGTGACTGGTTATTTATTGTGTGCCCGCAAACTGGTGAATAAGCCCATTTTTCTGGTGCGGGATAAATTAAAGCTCCACTTGTAAACTGACCCTACTTCCCATAAAAAAAAATTAGAAACAAATTAAATTAACAATTGATTTGGACAATAAAAGAGAATTTGAATCTGGTCATTAAAAGTAGAATGGTATGGCTCTAGAACAACCGAGGTTCCGGTGGAGGAGGAGCAAGCAAGTGTAGCTGAAGCTCTGCTCTCCAGTCCCTTAAGCTCTTGGCGGTAGAGTTTCGCGCCTTGCCCGAATTTTGAGGCTGCTTCACGGATAGTATGAGACACCATCTCTGGAACCTATGTCAGTGGAAAGTCACCCCACTGAGATGGCAACAAACAAACCACCCAAATAGGGTCTGACAACTGAACTGACTGATATAATCAGTCTTTTCTCTTCTTCATATACATAAGCTATTCCTTCTATTCTAAAGAGGCTAAGGAAAAAGACAAGAAGGACTCTGCTTGAAAAAATTAAAGTCCACCTTTTGCTATTTTTTTTTATCGGAAGACTTACATTGTTTGCTTCCTTCTTCCTCGACTGCCCCTCTCTATTGCCGCTGTGACTGCTGCCTTGCCCTTTCTACAAGCAACACAGCGCATCTCCAGGGGAAGGACACCTGCGGTTTCCCTTGGCTCATCTGGGACTACGTCTGACTTGCAGCGGTTGTTCCCCCCTCCCCCACCGGTGCTGCGTGGGAGGTGGAGGGCTTGGGCTGCGCTCGATAGGAGACTGGGGAACTTTCTCCTGAATCCTGCCTCTCTTTCTGCCGCTGCATATCCGGATCTCTCTCCCTCCCCTCCCACCGATGCTGCGTGAGGGGAGGTGAGCATAAGCACGGCTGAAAGAAAAGCCAAGGAACACTCGATCCGTCGACAGGAGATTCGGCTTGTTTTCTCTGTGGGTCAGGAGGTGGTCAAGCGGCAACTTTCTCTGCAAACTTCTGGACACTACAAGCGGGCGGCTCGAGAGGGGTAAGTCAGAAAAGTTAAGCACTCTCCTCATTTGAGCCAAAAGGGATGGTTTCACACAGCATAATCACGTAAGCTGTGAAAGGCATATCAAACTACACTATTAGGCTTATTGAACTGATATATCTATTTAAAAGCACATAATCAATTTGACATAAAATTGGCTCTTAATTAGCTACGGGTAAACTACAAGTAATCTTGCACTGTTAAATTAAGAGCCAAGATCCTTAGGAAAACAAAGACTTTGTTTCCAAGTGCATCAACGATCTAAGTATCACCCTGTTAATAGGAGTACATTTAGTGTGCTTAGGATTTACAATTCCTGCTCCTTGTGAAGGAGATGGGGGGAAATGAATAAAAGAGTAAACTTCTTGTCTGGAATAACGGAAAATCTGCCTACATATACAATATAGGCAAAAGGAGACTTTTTGACTGAGGACTCTTACTGCAGGGCAGAGTGCTGCTCTAGCCAACTCTTCTTTTTCTTTTTTCTCTACAGCTCCCTACTGTTATAACTATCCTGTATGATCAGTGTTAAATGTGTTCACTAAATTGATTGTATACTTTTGTTAGCTTCTGCAAAGTGCACTTAGTGTGCTTAGAGCACACAGCTGGTCACCTGTGTGAAAATTCTTAGGCAGGACCCACTTATCCTGAGTAAAAGAGGAAAAGGGGGGGAAAGAAAGGGGGGGGGGAAGGAAAAAGTCATTGATTGGATTATGGAAGTATTCACTATTTATGTTATGCAAGGAAAAGCTTGTTACTGAAATGTTTAAACAGCCTTGCTGTTAAATCTCTTTTTTCTTTTTTTTTTTTTCTTTTTTCCTTTTCTTCCTGTGTGCAAACAACTCTTCATTGGTTCAATAGAGTTGGCTTTCACTGAGATGCTAAGGTCATATCTGAGATAGGTAACGGTTGTTAACCAGGTTTTCTCATAGAATTGAATATATAACATTATAATATCACAAACCTTAACCTCTTTTCCTCCCTCCTTCAACTTATTGTCTGTTTTTTCTGTTTGTTTTCTTTTCTTTTAACACAGTATTCATCATACTGACTCTGGAACAAAAAATGTATTTTGATTTCAGCCCTGGTACAGAGCATATACATATTTAGTCAGAGTTGATTGTCTGGAACAAAGTGAAGAGGGAACGAAGCAAGGCTGGGGAAGAAAAAAATCTATCCTTGTTCCCACTGGGGGGGGCATAAATTCTTTTTTTTTATTTTTTATGGCTGAATACTTCTTTTCTCTCTATTTTTGTGTATAGCTAAGTGTTGTAGGGGGGCGAGAAAGGGAGGAGGAGAAGGGGGTTCTTTCTCTAAACCTTCCCTTTCAGAACCCTAATATTGCTCAGTTGTCCTGCGGCTAGTTATGTGACTCCCTTCCTATAGGATCCTACACCCCTCACCACCCTAGTTGTGAGTAACCCTTTTTCTTTTTGGTACTATTCCCCTCGGTCTTCACGGTTGCCCTTCACGTGATCCCTTCCCCCTTTTTTTTTTTTTCTCTTCCCTTCACGGCACATGGACAATTCCAATTGATAAGGTTGTTCTCTCACGATTCCTCATTCACCCCTTTTCCATCCTAACTATCACAGTTTATGGATAAATTCCTCCACAGTCACTCCCGGACTCCATCGCCAGCCATGGCAGCTAAGCAAAGAGAGAAAAGAACCAAAACTATCGTAGACTCCACCATTGATCTACAGCCACCTTCTTTAAATATATCAGCTACTAATGAAGCGACCAATATGCAAATATTAGTAACAAATATTGCAGAGGCCTTAAACCCCAAATTTGATGCCCTCAGGTTGGAGATTAAACATGACATTACTCTATTATCCCAAGAAATGAGACATTTCACTAACAGAATCAATGAAGTAGAGCAGAGGGTATCTGACCTTGAGGATCTTACCACCACTCATAGCACAAATTTAGAAACCACGGTTGCTACCTTAACCAAAATGCAGATTAAGATAGAGGACCTTGAAAACCGTGCTAGAAGAAATAATATTCGTATCATTGGGGTACCTGAGGGAAAACAACCCGAAAACCTAAGCCTATTCATTTCAGACACTTTGGTTCAGCTCCTAAAAATCCCCCCCAGTAACCCTCAAATTGTGGTCGAAAGAGCACATAGAATAGGGAAACCACAACTAGACAATAAAAGAAATAGCAGGCCCAGACCAGTAATTGTTAAGTTGCTCAATTTCAACGATAAGGTAACTCTTCTCCAATACTTCCGTAAGAACCAACCCAACATGTTTAAAGAAAATAGAATTCTCATATTTCAGGACTTTTCAGCAGAGACAGCATTTAAAAGAAAGAATCTAGCCCCAATATGCTCTAAATTCATTCAACAAGGCTACCAGGCCTTGATTATCTACCCCTCTAAACTAAAGGTCTTTGTTAAGGGAAAGGCTCATCTTTTTTAAAATGCACAGGATGCAGAAAAACTTCTGAGTCAATTAAATTCTCCCGAGTAACAATGAGGTTGAATAATGGATCTCTTGTCAACTTTCGTTTACTATATATATATATTATTCTGTTTTGTTTTTGTCTTGTTTTGTTATTTTATTTTCCTTTATTTTCCTTTTTTTTTTTTTTTCTTGTTCCCCTTCTTATCCCTCCTCCCCCCACTAGTTAAACTATATGACTAATTTTAGAGTGGTCTCCTGGAATATTGGGGGCATTTCTACCCCCATAAAAAGGAAATCGATTCTTACCCAGTTAAGAAGAATGAATAAAGACATAGCCTTCCTCCAGGAAACACATCTCAACCTAGAGGAAGCTTCAAAGCTTAAAACATCATGGGTTCAGGAGGTGATTGCCTCACCGGGACACGGGAGGAAGAGAGGGGTGGTCGTTTTAATAGGAAAAAAAATTAATGCAGAAGTATTATATGCCGGGACAGATCCAGAGGGGAGATCGGTGATTTTAAAAATTAAATCTGGTAATCTTATTTTTACGCTTTGCAATGTGTATGCACCTAACACTCTCGATCCAGAATTTTGGAATCAGTTACAAACTAAAATCTTCTCGATATTGGAAGGTTTTTTAATTCTTGGAGGAGACTTCAATATGGCCCCACAGTGCCCTCTTGATAGATTAAGACAAAATGCAAAGCAGAAAAAGCAAAAAAAGGATAACCTGGAAACTAAACTACTTACTAGAATCATGCAGAACCTAGGTATTAGAGATATATGGAGAATGCAAAATCCAGATGGCAGAGACTTTACGTGCCTCTCTAAAGCCCATAAAACGTTATCAAGAATCAATCTCTTTTTGATAGACGAAAGACTTTGTACATCCGAGGTAAAAGCAAAAATATTTCCTATTTCCTTGTCTGACCATGGGCCAATCACCTTAGATTTCCAGGTCAAACATTCTAAGTCTAAACCTAGCAGGTTTTTTTTCCCCTCTTTTTTAGCATCAGATTTGAAATTCAAGAATTGGCTTAGAGTCAAGTTTAATGACTATGACGAATGCAATTCAGAATACAGGGATCGCCCCATTATATTTTGGGAGGCGGCTAAGGCGGTACTAAGAGGCGAAATTATTGCCTACACTGCTATGCTAAATAAAAAATTACAACGGAGGGAAAAGGAACTCACAAATGCAGTAACAAACGCATATAATCGACTCCTCCTCGATCAGAATTCGGCTAACTGGGCTAAATACGCTAGAGCTAAAAGCAATAAAGATGCTTTTACGTTATTCCGAGAAACCCAGAAAGATTTAAAACTACAGTCAAAATTATACAGGTTTGGAAATAAATCAGGGAAAATGTTAGCTAAGCTGGTTAAAAGTGAAAAAAAAACTTTGCTGATTGAGAAGCTAATGTCAGGCGGGAAATATGTTCTCAATCATGAGGAAATAGCAGAGGAAATGGTAAAATATTATCAAAACATTTATGCCCCCAGAAACTCAGACCTAGCCCAGGCTGAGGACTTTTGGAGTAAAATCTCTTTCCCCAAGATATCTGAGGAATCAAACGAGATTCTTAATGCCCCAATCTCAGAAGAAGAAACTAAGAAAGTAATTTCTGATTCAGCCCTGAACAAATCCCCTGGACCAGATGGGCTACCTAATGAATTTTATAAAATTCTATCCCTTGAGATTTCACCACACCTCTGCAAATAATACAATCATATGTATATAGATGGAGGGACAGTGGCAAAATCTTTTTCTGCTTCTTTTACAACTTTAATCCTTAAAACTGGGAAGGACCCATCCCAGAAAGAGTCATATAGGCTGATTGCCTTATTAAACTCTGACTATAAGATCCTCACCTCTATCATTGCTCAGAGGCTGCAAAAAATTCTTATTAATATCATTCACAAAGATCAAGCTGGATTCTTAAATGCTCAAAACTCCTCAGCAAAGATTAGAGAGGTCTTGGTGGTGTCAGAATTTTTTTTCAGTGCGGGGGTGGCGGGGGGGGGGGGGGAGGGGGAGAGGCCGCCCCTGATCTAGCTGTGATTTCAGTTGATGCGGAGAAGGCATTTGATTCAGTTCAACATGATCACCTCTTCTCTTCACTAGAGAAGTTTGGCTTTAGTGGTTGCTTTCTCAGCTTTATCAAAAACTTATATGATCAACCCCATACGAAATTAATTGTAAATAATATAGCTTCCTTGCAAATCACACTGGGTAGGGGAACCCATCAGGGCTGTCCCCTTTCCCCCCTCCTTTTCAATCTCTGCATTGAACCATTAGCAACCATGATCAGACAACAACTGGAAGGTATTAAAATAGGTAACTATGAATTAAAACTAGCCCTCTATGTAGACAACATACTTATTTACTTATCAAACACCAAGACTAATATACCCAAACTGATACAAATCATCACTCAATTTGGCTCATTCTCAGGCTATAAGGTAAACACTATAAAATCAGAATTACATTGGCTCAGGAGAAATAATAACTCTGTTAGTAATATTCCCTTTCGCCTGGTCAGAAACTCTTTCAAATATCTTGGCATCAACATTCCAAGTAACCCTAAAGACCTGTATAATCTTAACATTCCCCCAGTTTTATTAAATTTTAGAGAAAAGCTTAGACGTTGGGAAAATCTGCCACTCTCTATCACCGGACGAATAGCACTATTTAAAATGGTTCTCTTCCCTAAATTGCTGTATGTCTTACAGAATACAGCAATATTGCTTACAGAAAGGGATGTTCGGGCAATAAATAGCATGCTCAGAAGATTCATTTGGCAGAGCAAAATACCTAGGATTTCTTTGAATAAATTAACCTCTTCTAAAATTTATGGAGGCTTTGCTCTGCCGGATGTAAGGTTATATAATTTTGCTTTTTTAGCACGAACGGTAGCTGATTGGATCTTTTCTAAGGATTACGTGGTGAATAACGAACTTGAAGAAAGAATCTGTGACCCATATCTACCAAGGGTTCTGATACACTGTGAGCCAAAAGAATGGCCAAATAGCATCAGAGCACTAAAAATGTTCCTCAATCCACTGAAGGCCTGGTGGAAGATAGGAAATCTTTTAGAAATAAATTGTTGGGTCTCGCAATATTTACTTTTAATGGGCAATCCTACATTTCAGGCAGGTCTGGATTCACGGGCTATTAAAGATTGGAGCTTAGTAGGACTGGATAGGGTGGTTTACTTCGTGGACCAAGAGAAAAAGTGTATAAAAACATTTGAGGAACTCAAAAATGAGTATAATCTTTTTAACAAACAGTTTTTTGCGTACCTGCAGACAAGGCATTATACAGCAGATTTAATGGGGACAGCTAAGTGGTGCTGGGATTTAGGTGGCTTAGAGGCTTGGCTTAATCTAGTAAAAAAAGGACTGATGTCCATCACCCCATGCTACCACCTGCTGGGAGTTAGCAAAGGGAAGTATCTCCTTGAAAAAAACGACTCACGACTGGAACTCAATGCGGTTACAAGATAATATTGAAAGCGAATTCATACAAGCTTCTCAGGCCACGCTCTCAGCTACCTGGAGGGAGGCGCATCTTAAACTGTTACATAAATACTATTTTACCCCTGAAAAAGGGTATAAACTTCGGAACATAAATTTCAATAAATGCCCCAAATGTTCTTTGATGGCCCCAGACCTGATACATATGATATGGGACTGCCCATTGATTAGGCAATTTTGGTATAAAATAGAATTTTGGATTAAGGTATCACTCAAGATCTCCCCTCTGGAGCTTTCATTGACTCAGGTTATATTCTGTCTAAAAAATCAGGAAGAACACCAGTTTAATGAAAAACTAATTATATCAGTCATTCTGGCGGCTAGATATTTGATTTTTAAAAATGGAAATTAAGAGATCTACCAACGCTAACAGAGATTAAAAATTTTCTTAAGAAACAATGTATCCTAGAACAGCGAGATACCAACATTGACAGGGAATCTGATATCAGGATATTCTTTAGTAAGTGGGCTGCATTTATTAAATCACTTCTGAACTTAGAAATTGATCAGATAATTTTCCCCTTCCAGAATTCAGAATTAGTGCTTTTGGGGCTATGGTAACTGATGCAGGGGAGAGAGGCGGATTTTACTCACCCCCCTTTCCAATTCCTTTTCCTCTTCCCATGCCTTTCCCCCCCTTTTTTTTTTTTTTTGTTTGTTTTTTTTGTTTTTTTTTTTGTGTGTTTTTTGTTTTGTTTTGTTTTATTTTGGCTTCTTTCTTATGAAGTGGATAGCCCTTGGCTTAGCAGAGGTAGGGGGGATAAAATTAGGAGGTAGTTTAGTGAAGAAATGGATATATAAGTACATTTATATAATTAACAGTTTAATTCTTGGAGTTATTAACAAGACAATTAAGCACTGAAATGGAAGGTGTCCTTGGTTACTCTAAAGTAATAAATTTTTTTTCAATTTTATTTTATTAGGATCCTATCTAGACATTATAAATTTAGTTGGAACCAATAACATCAATGATTGTGGATTTAACAATGTTTATGTCTGTATTATGAACTGTATACTGGAAAAAACTATTTAAATGTAATATATTGAAAACAATAATAAAAAAGAATTAAAAAAAAAAAGAAAAAAAAAAAGTAGAATGGTATATGATTAAACAGGTGTTGGGATAACATAACCTTGCAAAATAAAGGAATCTATACTTTACCCTAAAAAGGCTTAAGTTTCTATACAACATTTCCCATAATCTGACAATTATTTTAACCAAAACATGTAGGCTTTAGACATTTTTTAATGTTCTCAGTGTGAATACCCTCTCATTGCATTGGCAGGGGGGACTATGAACTGCTGAGTTGAGGATTCTGGGAGTCATCAATAAGATAGCCAGAGATGAGCTGAGAAATCAAGATTTTTTTAAAGGGACATTACAGCCAAAATTGGAATCCACATGGATGCATTTAAGCGTTGAATAGAAGCCTTTTTCTAATATACATGCATTAGCAAAAAAGCTTCTAATAAAAGCTGTGGATGTTTCTAAAGTGTATTTAAGTATGCTTCCATAGGCTCCAATGGGAGTCTCGTTCTCATGCTGTGAGAGACAACAAAGCTCCTAGCTCAGCAAAGGGGGTAATTTGCACAGCGTTGGGCAGAAAATTAAAAATATATATGTAAATGAATATATACATCTATAGTTATGTGTTTCTATGTCTATATACATATATATATATATATATATATATATATATATATATATATATATATATATATATACAGGGAGTGCAGAATTATTAGGCAAATGAGTATTTTGACCACATCATCCTCTTTATGCATGTTGTCTTACTCCAAGCTGTATAGGCTCGAAAGCCTACTACCAATTAAGCATATTAGGTGATGTGCATCTCTGTAATGAGAAGGGGTGTGGTCTAATGACATCAACACCCTATATCAGGTGTGCATAATTATTAGGCAACTTCCTTTCCTTTGGCAAAATGGGTCAAAAGAAGGACTTGACAGGCTCAGAAAAGTCAAAAATAGTGAGATATCTTGCAGAGGGATGCAGCACTCTTAAAATTGCAAAGCTTCTGAAGCGTGATCATCGAACAATCAAGCGTTTCATTCAAAATAGTCAACAGGGTCGCAAGAAGCGTGTGGAAAAACCAAGGCGCAAAATAACTGCCCATGAACTGAGAAAAGTCAAGCGTGCAGCTGCCAAGATGCCAGTTGCCACCAGTTTGGCCATATTTCAGAGCTGCAACATCACTGGAGTGCCCAAAAGCACAAGGTGTGCAATACTCAGAGACATGGCCAAGGTAAGAAAGGCTGAAAGACGACCACCACTGAACAAGACACACAAGCTGAAACGTCAAGACTGGGCCAAGAAATATCTCAAGACTGATTTTTCTAAGGTTTTATGGACTGATGAAATGAGAGTGAGTCTTGATGGACCAGATGGATGGGCCCGTGGCTGGATTGGTAAATGGCAGAGAGCTCCAGTCCGACTCAGACGCCAGCAAGGTGGAGGTGGAGTACTGGTTTGGGCTGGTATCATCAAAGATGAGCTTGTGGGGCCTTTTCGGGTTGAGGATGGAGTCAAGCTCAACTCCCAGTCCTAGTGCCAGTTTCTGGAAGACACCTTCTTCAAGCAGTGGTACAGGAAGAAGTCTGCATCCTTCAAGAAAAACATGATTTTCATGCAGGACAATGCTCCATCACACGTGTCCAAGAACTCCACAGCGTGGCTGGCAAGAAATGGTATAAAAGAAGAAAATCTAAAAGAAAGGTGGCTATATTGGTCACTGATTTGTTTTTGTTTTGTTTTTGAATGTCAGAAATGTATATTTGTGAATGTTGAGATGTTATATTGGTTTCACTGGTAAAAATAAATAATTGAAATGGGTATATATTTGTTTTTTGTTAAGTTGCCTAATAATTATGCACATTAATAGTCACCTGCACTTACAGATATCCCCCTAAAATAGCTATAACTAAAAACTACTTCCAAAACTATTCAGCTTTGATATTAATGAGTTTTTTGGGTTCATTGAGAACATGGTTGTTGTTCAATAATAAAATTAATCCTCAAAAATACAACTTGCCTAATAATTCTGCACTCCCTGTATATATGTATGTATGTGTATATATATATATATATATATATATATATATATATATATATATATATAAAACATTAACATATATATTTACAGTAAAAACACAGTCCCTATTCACCTCTATGTAAAGGCACTGTTCAGTAAAAAAACATTCTAACACCCCACATCCCCTAACATTAACCCCCTATAACTGCTTTATGCCTTTTATTAAAAAAAGATGACCATATTTTTTATTTATATAAAACAACTGCCCACTTTATTTTGTGGGCAATTGGGGCACATTTGTTTTAAATTATCAGAGGTCTGACCTCTGGTTAATTTTGCTAAATGCAAAGTGCTCCCGCAAGCTATGACATGCAAGTAAGGCCAGTGGTAAACAAGATGGAGTCAGTGCCCAGGATAACATATACAA